>NC_028458.1:2423075-2603773 GCF_000263155.2 Setaria italica
CTATATATATAGAACCTGAATATGTCACAGTCCGTTTGTAAAACGAGTTACACGTGCTATGCGCGCGACACATCCAGCTCAGCTGATACATACCGCACGTCATGCCCAGATCATTTCACATCGTAGCAGTGATCCGAAGGGAGGTGGCGGCGCGGCGTTTGGCTGCCGGGGGCAGGCCAGAGGGACGACACGTGGATCGTGGCGCGGCGAGGGGTCCAGGTGTCCGTGGAGGTGGCGCGTCCGGCGGGGCGGGTAGCATACGGGTGCGCGCGTGGGATTGGTCGGGGTGTGGACCCCGGTCGTCAGTGGGAGACGGGGTCCGGGTTCGCGGTGCTGATGTGTCGGATGCCGCAGGGACTCTGCTGACCTGGGGTGGGAAACCGCATGGACAGAATCTTGCTTGCCTGGGCTGACATGGTATCTTGCTTGCCTGGGCCACTATATATCTTTCTTTCCGTTGCTCCTGGGCCAAAAATCCACCACCACCAGCAGCTAAAAGTTGACCTGAATACTTTCAGTTAGACTCCCGTTTGGATCCTTGTAATTAAATTCCCCATTCTAGTTCTAGTGATCATAATTTAGACACAAATTAATTAAACTAATATAGTTATATGTGAAATATATTTGTATATTATTGTTGACCATATGAAAGATACTTATGTACTGCACTTCTGCTACAGGGAAGCGAGTCAATAAGCGTGCTATAAGTTGCACATTAGAAACATAGGATGAGGATCTATATAATTAATTTCCATCTCTCACCCCATGAATTTACAATATGCTTATATCTGAACTTTGGAAAGTTGTGGAATGTCACGTTCCAAGACAAATAGCTTACTCCACTAAATAGATTCCAATTTCTTCAAAATGAAAGGATCCTGTGGACCAGGGAATTCGAACCCTTTTTACAATTTCTGTGATAACTAAATTATGTCGTGTGAAAGTGAAAGTCCTGCTAAATTTGTGTATTCCAAATTTTCATAATGTTTTTGGTTTCTCGTATAGCAGGCGCCACAATTTTGACATTTGATAAAACGGTGCCAAACTTGCTCTCATTGGAAGACCAGACAAATATTGTGGATTTGAGGTATTATTTGCTTTATTTCCTTTGGGAGACCACGGTCTTGCAGAGGAGAGACACTCAACAGTAACACCTAGAGATTTCCAAAAAAAAAAACAGTAACACCTAGAGGTATTTTTGTTTTGAATTATCATTATTTGGGGCACACAATAATGGTTTGCACATTTCATGCAAGTATTGAATTGGTGACCTGCACTAAACCAGCGGATTAATTAAGGATAAGAATCGAGAAATTTGGACAAGAGCATAGCCATTTTCACCCTGCCACGAAGGGAAGCCATGCCAGAATCACCGGCCCAGATCAAGCAAGGAATAATCACTAGTCAAAACATGGGTCGTCGTGCATTTTCCCCTCGGATTTCCGGTCCTGCCCCTCGCCGTTGGTCGTTGCTTCCTCCAGCCCCCAACCGCGCCACTGGACCAGCGACACATCCGGGGCCCGGGGAAGAAGAAACAAGCTCCCAAGATCCGGACAACGCTGACGGCGAGTCCGTAACCGCAACGCAGCGGTTATTGGGGATCCACTGCTTCTGCACCTCGACGCAGGCACTTTTCAAGCTCCAGCATGAGGTGAGCTGCCGATTCTTTCTTCTCCTACAAAGAGAGGGATTGTTTCTCCAGGCTTCCTGGGCGATTCGTTTGTCTCGTGGGTCCCCGACCCTGTTCTTGCTGAACGGATCGCTTTGCTTTGTTGCTCGTGTAGCTGTCTTAAGACTGTCGTGTGCTTGGGGATCCGAATCTGGTGTTTGTAGCGGGCGTTGAATTCGTGGTGTTAATCCGCCTTTTGATTTAAGTCAAAGAAGAGATTTTTTTTTGGTATGCTTAGGCGTTATCTAATCGCAAGAGTTGGCTCTTGGTGATATGGAGTTGGATTGCTCTGCCACTCTGTAGCTTCGAGTGGATCGGAGGATTCCTTAGCTTGCTAAAGCAAAAAACTGATAACTGTCATCGAATCGAATTTGGAAAAAAGATCTCTCATTTTAATAAAGAATTAGTTGGAAAGGGGCAGTGAGGGTTATACAATGGTCTTGAGGTTGCAAGGGTGCCAATGTAGTTGCTGGAACGCCATTGTGATGTTCAGGTTGTGGATTCTGAAGTCGCATTGATTTAGAAGGCTGTTGCAAATTAGCATTCCATTGCCCATGGATAAGTAAGTGTTCAAACAGTCCCTGCCAAATGAAAATCATGTCGATGCTGGAGCACCTGCGAGGCCCCCATCTGTTTACTAGAAGCATTTTCCAAGTATCGAGTTGATGCATGGAGTAGGAAAGTTCTGATCATTCCATTGGCATGCGTTCCTTTTGAATGTTAGAAGGTGAATCTCATATCACAACAAGGCTGGCTATTGTCATTTCTTTGTGAATGTTAGAATATTTTGGCACTGGCCACTAGGTTAATGATCATTGCGTTTGGCTTGTTAACTACTCCCTCTAGTAACAAAAGTGGCGACTTGGGCATGGTTACATCCCCCCAAGAAATAACTTTGACCACCTTTGATTTCTACAGTAAAACATAGTAAATTACAAACCGAAATTCATATGAAGGTATTGCAGGTCAAACTAAAATGGATTTTCTGCCCAAATCATTGCCTTTGTTGTGACTTGAGAGAGTACCTAAGTTTCAGTTTTTCATAGGTTCTAAATTAGAATCTAACTAATACTACCTCCGTCCCAAATTGTAGGTCGTTTTGGCTTTTCTAGGTGCATAGTTTTTGCTATGCATCTGGATATAGTGTATGTCTAGATGCATAATAATATCTATGAACTTAGAAAAGCTAAAACGGCGTACAATTTGAAACGGAAGGAGTATATCATTAGAAATCTTCTGTTGCTTTTACAGTTTCAACTGAAAAGCTTTGTGCCGCACTGTTGATATTCACTAGCATCATGTTTCTTTGTAACCACGCCCTAAGAACTTCTTCTTATTTCAGGTCAAAGAAGATGTTTGGTTTCTCCATTTCGCTTATCCTCATCAACCTAGCTTCTATATTGGAACGAGCTGATGAGAATCTCCTCCCAGCTGTTTACAAGGAAGTCAGTGCTGCTTTTGATGCTGGTCCTACTGATCTGGGGTACCTTACATTTATGATGAACTTTCTGAAGTCCATAGCATCTCCCTTGGCAGGTGTCCTTGCTCTTCACTATGACCGCCCTGCAGTTCTTGCCCTAGGGACTGCTTTCTGGGCTTTATCAACGGGAGCTGTTGGTGTAAGCCAGTATTTTGGGCAGGTTGCATTCTGGAGAGCTGTAAATGGTTTTGGACTTGCAATTGTAATACCAGCACTTCAATCCTTCATTGCTGATAGTTACAAAGATGGCACACGTGGAGCAGGATTTGGTTTGCTAGCGCTTATTGGTTCGGTAGGTGGTATAGGAGGTAGTGTTTTGGCGACAATCGTGGCTGGAGGGGATTATTATGGTTTGCCAGGATGGCGGCTTGCATTTATATTGGTTGCATTTGTGAGCTTTGTAATTGGACTTCTTGTATACCTTTACGCTGTTGATCCTAGAAAAACTTCTCCAAGCCATTATGGTGGTGATGAGGACAATGAGAGGTATGGTTTTCTTCTGATTTTTAGAAAATACTCTTTAGTTGCCTATTCATATTTTAAAAGATAAACGACACCAAGTTGTATTAGGAAGGCATAAGTAGCATTACTGCATTGCTGCTTGTCTACTGGACAATTTTCATCTGAGTGGAAGATTACCGAAACATGCTTCATTCTTCCTAGCTGATGTGCTGGATGACTGTAAATATCAGCGTACCATTTAACCCTGTACACCACTGGATTTATTCAAGCAAAACCCTGTTCACCACTGGAATTGTGCATTTGCGTATTAGCATAACAATATTATCTTATGCAAATGGCAGGTCACATTTGGTTAGCAATGGTATCCTTCCTCCGCATTCTATCTGGAAGGATTCATGGATGGCGGCGAGATCAGTAATGAAAGTGCGGACATTTCAAATCATTGTATTGCAAGGCATTGTTGGCTCTTTGCCATGGGCTGCTGTAGTTTTCTTCACCATGTGGTTTGAACTCATTGGTAAGAAAGCAATGGACTTTTTTCAATGCTTGAACTGATAAGTGTCCCTTGCTGTAATTGAACATTTACATTCTTCAACCCTCCTAGGTTTCAACAACAGCAGCTCAGCAGCGCTGAACAGCTTTTTTGCTATTGGGTGTGCCAGTGGATCATTTCTAGGTGGTGTGATAGCAGACCGCCTATCAAGATACTATCCAGATTCTGCTCGAATCATGTGTGCGCAGTTTAGCGCCTTCATGGGCATCCCCTTTTCATGGATCCTCCTTACAGTCATTCCCCAGTCTGTTGATTACTGGTTGGCCTATGCTGTCACACTCTTCTTAATGGGCATCACCATAAGCTGGTGCGCTACTTGTGCAAACAACCCCATGTTCGCAGAGGTAGTCCCTCCCAAGCACCGCACGATGATCTATGCCTTTGATCGTGCATTTGAAGGCTCATTTGGCTCACTGGCTGCACCTGCCGTTGGCATCGTCACTGAAAGGATTTATGGCTACAATGCAAAGACTATTGATCTAGCGCATGGATCAGTGGATGGAGCTTATGCACTCTCCAGAGGTCTATTGGCTATGATGATTGTCCCTTTTGCTCTGTGTCTCATGTTTTACACCCCATTGTACACTGTGTTCAAGCGTGACCGAGATAACGCTAGATTGGCCAGCATCAAAGAACAGGAGCTCATATGAAAGGTTTCTGACGAGGAATACTGATGTGGTTTCTTGATTCAGTTGGTGCCAGTTTCTAGGTTTGATTATTAACATTTACAACACTGCCAACCTGGAAGTTTTGATTGAAGTACTTTGGTTGATGGCTAGGAAATTCGCTTTTCATGTTTCTTCAGGCTGATGTCATACAAGAGCACATGTTTTTTTTATACAAGTGATTGATTGGATAACCTCATTCACTCTCAATGTAGTCAGTCGTTTGTACGTGTAGACCTTATTTGAAGAGAGGATATCGCAATTACTTTTTTTTTGTAGATAGATAGTTGGCACTTGCCACCTACATTCTCATTGTGTTTCTATACACAATATGTAAACTTGTATTGGATTGCCTGAACCATGAGGCCAAGGCAATGGTAATCTTTAGCAGAAATATTGTACCAGATTCAGTTTATCAATCTTAGAAGATTTATACTTTTTTGACAAAGCATTTGTCCAGCACATTGAAGATGGAACTATTCAAGACTGAATTATTTTTCTGCAACACTCCTATAATAATTCCTGTAAATCATACTGTCTCTGACCTCATCTGACTTTCAGCAGTCTAGCAGATGAATGATGGACGCAAGGGAGGAGTGTAGGAAACAGGAAAATGGCCTGTGGATGAGGCTTGCAAGGAGATGAGGGAAATATCCTTTGATTCTGGCTTTTACATCACCTGGCATTCTTTCTTAGTAAGATTTTATACGGAATAGTCTATGGTTGGCAAGCCATTACCGTAGCATCATATGTGGCTCCAAAAAAAAATTAGAGCTAATTATAGTCAATTGGTTCTCTTGCCAAGAATTTCTCTCTTGATATACTACAGTCCAGCCATATTAAAATCTTTATATCTTTTCACATAGAAAAAAATTCGAATTTTTTCATTCATCTACAGAAACTGACAAATGATTGGCTGGACGTGAATATACTTCCACTGTATATTGGGAGTGTAACTATGGCCACATCTTTTCCATAAATAGCAGAAATATATGCAATCTTGGGCTATAAAAATGCAAGGGATCACTGTACCAAATTCAACTGCAAATTCCAAACCCCAAGATCCAAAAGAAATTCACCATGAGGTCCCCATCCCTGCTCCTCCTCGCCATCCTGCTTGGCGCCGCCGTCTCCCTCCAATCCGCCGCCGACACCCCCGAGCTGCTCGGCGCGGAGAAGACCACCCGCCTGCGTTTCTTCCTCCACGACACCCTGAGCGGGAAGGACCCGTCCGCCGTCCTCGTCGCCCGCGGCGAAGGCCGCACGCCCAAGCCCGAGGACCCGGTGCCCTTCAGCTCCCTCTACGCCACCGACGACCTGCTCACCGAGGGCCCCGAGCCGGGGTCCAAGGTGGTCGGGAACGCGCAGGGCCTGTACATCTCGTCCGGGAGGGGAAAGCTGTCGCTCGTCCTCGGCATGGACTTCGAGCTCACCGACGGGCCCTTCAACGGCAGCGCCTTCGTCATCTACTCACGGAACACGGTCGTGACGCACCCCGTCGGGAGGGAGCTCGCCATCGTCGGCGGTCGCGGCAAGTTCCGGATGGCCCGGGGATACGCCTTGCTCCGGACCCACGTCTTGGACAACAACAATGGCGACGCCATCATAGAGTACAACGTCACCCTTCATCACCATTGAGTTGCTTGTACATTTGGCTTCAGCTATTCAGCTGAAACGGCTGATTTGTTGTGAGAGAAAAACACTGTTTGATGTTTTCGTTGTGGTAGAATAATGCTAGATACCTTTGTATTGTTCGATCTGGTTCTGTTTTCAGTTTGCTCGATCGTGTAAAATGTATCATGGAACTCGAGTCATGTTCGTCGCATTGCATACATGAGTGCTCGTTTATTGCATATGCAACACTACAGAGGGCTCTAGCTTATTCTTCTAGGGAGAGGGCGCATCAATGGCGGATGCCTCCATTTCATGCACACGACACGCCTCTCCATGTCGCACACAATGCAAGCACACACCAACCACACGTGTAGTAACGGTTCATCGACAGGGAAGGGAAGAATAGCCTCCTAGACCAGGATCTCCAGAGTCCATCTGTAAAGCTCCTGCTCCGCCACGGGGATGTCGAGCGTGACGAGCCCCGTGTCATCGTCGTAGGTGAACTCCACCTCCGCCGCGTCCAGCGTGCACCGCGCCGGCCTCCGCGAGCAGTAGGCGCCGAACCGGCCGCAGCCGCGGACCCTGAGCCGCACGGCGGCGGCCGTGGCTTCGTCCGCGGCGGGGGCTTCGCACTCCTCCACCGCCCCGCCGGAGTTGAACATGTCGAGTAGCCCGATGGGCGCGAACGAGACGCCCGTCGCCGCCACCGCCCTGACGGGGGAGACGTGGAACAGCTCGAACTCGAGGACCTTGAGAGTCACCGGCAGCGTGGCGCCCTTGGGCAGCCTGATGAGCTCCCCCGACCGGTAGGCGTACACGACGGCCTCGCCGCCCCAGCCCGTGCCGGCGAGGTCGGCGATCGCGTCCACGTCGTCGGCGCGGACGGTCCCCGTGAGCGTACCCGGCGCGGCGTCGTGGACCCGGGTCTTCTTGGTGACGCGGCACCAACCGGCGCCCTGGCAGTTGAACACGCCCACCACACCCGTGCACTTGTTCACGTTCCAGATCTTGAGCAGGCTGCCGAAACGGCGAGTCACGTCAGATCAGGTGATTCCTCTGCTGATTCTGATTCTGGGAAGGGAAAGGGAATGGATATGTGGTCGGCTCACCTGGTGCCGTCGCGCGCCGGGTCGGCGAAGAGGCAGTCGCGGGTGGGGCGGCCGGGGAGCTGGGCGCGGAGCACGGAGCCGTCGGGGAGCACGAGCTTCTTGAGCAGCTCGAAGTTGTGGTTGCCCGGCTTGTCGCTGCAGGTGAGACAGACACACGCGAGAGCACAGCGTCAGGAATCGCAAGCCACTTTAGTTCGAGACCACACGAACTCGCACGCCGTCAGTCGGACGGCGACAATGGCGGTCACAACCACCGCGTCGCTCTCGACAGGCACGACGCGGTGCGTGCAAGCCGTGCAGATTGCTATGGCAGCTTCTGTGCCAGGGAACGCCGCCGACGATGTGCCGACGGCGACGGCCAATCATGGCGGTGGCGAGCGGATCAGCACGACAAGCCCCGCCCGCGCCGGCGCTGACATGCCATGGACCAAGGGCAACCCAATCATTCAGGTTTCCCTCTCTCCAGGGATCACTTTGCCGGCTGGCCGCGACTGCAATGGACGCCGTGACAACGACCGCGAATTCGAGATCGAGAGCCGTGGCTCACCTGACGTAGATCGGGCAGCCGCCGATCGCCCGCGCCGCGCCGTGGTACTCCGCCGCCGGGTGCAGGCTCTGCAGGATCACATGCATTTGGACCCGTCAGCCATCAAATTGAACAACAAAACCATTCCCATTTGGAAAAGAAGCTGTACGTACATGGAACATGTCCCAGTCGGGCTGCATGAACTCGCCGAGGAAGAGGGTGTTGTAGGCGACGGAGGAGACGTGGACGGTGTGCGACGCCGGGTCGCGCGGGTAGAAGTCGTCGGAGGCGCGCACGACGGCGGTCTGGCGCGCGCTGTAGAGCATGTCGGTGTTGTGGCACATGCAGGAGATGCACCCGTTGTCGGGGAAGTTGCGCGCCACCGAGGCCTCGAGGGCGCGGTGATACGCCCGCGTCAGCGACACCCGGCCGCCATGGCCGGCGCCCAGGGTCTCGATGATGTTCTGCACGTCCACCTTGACGCCGTCCACGCCGCAGGAGGCCAGGTACGCGTGGAGCTCGTCGTAGAAGCTGAGCACCTTGCGCGGGTGCACGAGCCCCAGGCCCAGAACAGAGAGCGAGTCCATGACGATGTCCGGCTGGTTGCCCATGACCCCCGGCGACTGGACGGGGTACGCCAGCGCGCTCTCGTAGTGCTCCATCCCCTCCGCCGCCGGCTTCACGCCGCCCCAGTAACCCGCCATGGCGTGCCACACGTACACGTACTTGACGCCATGCTCGCGCTTCGCCTCCTCCACCAGCAGCTTCAGCCCAGGGGTCTGGCTCTGCTCCTCGGAGGTGTTCTTGGTGCCGTCGTTCTTATTCTTCTGGAACTTGGCGTTCTCCTTGATCCCCGTCAGCCTGCTGGCGAACCTGCAGCATTATCGCAATACCAACTTGAGCTTCATTCACTTGTTCGATTGTCAGAGTAGAGTTGGTTCGATCAAAAATGAATGGTAATGGCACGTACTGCGCGCCTTCCTGGACGACGGCGTTGGACTCCTCCTTGTTCTCGCTGCCGATCTGCTGCCACCCGTCGTCGATGATCAGGAACCGCGGTGGCGTGCCGCCTTCCGCCAAGCTGCAGCCATCGCCAAAGTTTCAGAACGTCAAACTGTTAACACTAGTCTGGAACTGAATATTCAATAATAGTTCATGTTTTCCTCGATACAAATCAGGTATAAAATGCTCTAAGGCGTCTTTTGTCAATAGTAATAGTAGTAGTAGTAGTAACAATCATTGGCACTGTTAGAAAATAAAATGGTTTACCTCTGGAGTCCCTGCTTGACGCCCTCGGCTGTGACGTCGGTGTAGAAGGCGTCCCAAGTGCACCAGCCGAACCAGTCCACGAACGACGGCAGCTGCACCACCACCGAGCCAAACCAACAGTTAGTCGAGTCCCCCGCAACCGCAAAGCGACACCGCCCGGCTCGCCACGCAACGGAAAAAAAGGCAGCCACTATCCTAGTCCTAGCGAGTCACATGAGTCACCCAGGACAAAAATCTGAAGAAAAGAGATGGAACACAACCAACCTTTTTCTTTTCCCTGTGGTGGAACGTCTGCAGGTGCCTCTCCACCACCCTGTAAAACTTAAACACACGATTAGTTTTTTGAACTCTATTTGTATACTACTACTAGGTCCTACTGCCGAGTTATTGGGAAATGCAAGTGAAAAGTTTATTTTAAAAAAATGCAAGTGAATTGTTGAAAGATGATTAGGGTGAGGTAATGACACTTCAGTAGACAACTAAACATGATAAGAGTGAGAAAGTATGGAGATGGAGGAAAGAAGAAAACGCACTTGACAGCCTGAGTGATGGTGTCGAAGGGGTTGGTCCCGGCGTGCACGTACACCATGTACGTCCCCTGCGCCGTCTGCACCGCCTTGTCGCCTATGAGAAATATCGCCGGCGTCGGCGAGCGAGCACCACCGATCAGCAAAAGTCTGGACGCGGTCACGTGAAACACGGCAGAAAGAAACGAAGACGACGGCTTTGGCCGGGCGCTTACCGCTCTCGAGGGTGATCTCGAGCTCGTCGCGCTCGTTGCCCTGCAGCGCGGCGCGGAACTGGCCCTCCAGCAGCGGCAGCATCACCAGGTACACCGTCTCGCCGCTTTCCTCGTCGTCGCCGCCGCCGCCGCCGGTGCCCGGGCGGCTCTCCAGGAGCATGAACTGCGTCTCCAGCGGGACGTCGCGGCCGGAGGTGCCCATGCGCTGCGTCATCCACCACAGCTTGAACCGGAAGCAGCACATGAATCGCAGCTCCCTGCATGCACGCGTGGTTCACCACTTACTAACATCCTCTCGCGCGGTAAAAAAAAAAAAGAAACAAAATAACAGTTGCAGTGCTCTGCATGGAGAATTGGCGATGAAGATGAAGAAAAGCAAGGAAAAAAATGGCCAAGAAGCTGAGGAAATAATGGAAAGAGGACATGGAGCTTCGCCAAGTGTCCTGAACCTTCCGGACAAGTGGGAGTTCTGGTGAGTTCCAATCATCAAGTACAGTCCTCTCTAAAACATGACACAAGTCCTAGTTTTATGAACTTTTAGACATGACGTCTGAAATCTCTGCTCCACACATTCTTCTCCACTGAATGATCTGATCTGACACCCTTCCCAAATCCCAAACAACCAGATAGGAGTAGTTCAGAGGATCTGGTGCATGACTGACTGGTGATGGTGCTCTGCTCACCTGAGGGTGCCGAAGGTGAAGACGTGCATGCTCTTGGCCTCGCCGGCGGTGGCGCCGACGAAGGCGCCGTCGACGAGCCCCGCCCCGGAGGCGTGCGTCAGCACGATGTTCTCCGGCACGCCGGTCAAGATCGTCCGCCCGTGCGCCACCAGCCGCCCATCCCCCACCGTGATCTTCGGCGTCACCGTCATCTCTCTGCCGCCGATCAGAGAACTCCCACTGGAATTATACCACTAATAGTACTATTATCTCCTGTTTTTACACGCTAATCACTCTAATTAGCGCGGTGACACAAGCTACCAGTCCTGGTTACTTACGGCTACTCGTAATTAGCTGCCCTCGCAAGGAAGGAGGAGGGCGCCGGGCCGGAGCTTATATAGCCGTGGCGAACTGGCAATGGCGCCGGGCGCCACGCCGAGCTGACACGTGGCGTGCCGGAAATGGTAAAAACGGAGACGATTCTACCCCTGCTTGTGTAAAAG
This sequence comes from Setaria italica, assembly GCF_000263155.2. Taxonomy (NCBI): domain Eukaryota; kingdom Viridiplantae; phylum Streptophyta; class Magnoliopsida; order Poales; family Poaceae; genus Setaria; species Setaria italica. The sequence goes on from NC_028458.1 coordinate 2,434,330, forward strand.
CCAGCCGCCATTGCCGGAGGCCGGAGCACTTCATGCTTCTGGACGGAAAATATCTTCTCCTCTCTCTCGCGTGCTCCAGCCAGCCATGGGATTTGGTGATGAAGGATGGGGATTTCAGGAGATGGTTGGAGAATATACTGGCTCTGCACTAGTGTATTTTGTTGGGGGCAGGTAAGGGTGGCTGGCATGTGGGCCCCGGCGAGGAGATTTTGTTGTCTTCTTTTTGGGCGTCTCTCTCGTGAAGGATCCAGAGTGAATGTTCCAGCCTTCCAGCTATGATCTGTCCCAAATTTTGGTGTAATCTTTTTGATGTCTCGTCAACGCGCTCGTGGATTTTGGTCTCTGCTTTGCAGTATTTTTCAGGCAATGTTTTGCTACGTTTTGTTTGTTTGTCTGGAAAATTAAACCCAGAATAGGTCTCTGAAGAAGTTTTGGTACCCAGCGAAAAATGATGGTGCAAGAGAAGTTAGCTGTAAAGAACTGGATCCTTTCGTCATCTCATCCATACACTCTAACGTTAGCCACAGCGACCCAATCGTTTTGCCGGAGATTTGGAGCGTGTCTTGGCTCGATCTTTTCCTTTTGTCACGTTGTATGGAGATCCTTTTCTTCCCAAGAACTATTGGACAAGAAACAGCACAGATTGTGAAAGACAAGTTTGCAAAACTAGCTACAGCTTTTGCCACATCTTCTTCAAGGCTCCTCTGGCTCAGCTTGAGCACAGATTCATTTATCAGAAACCAGCAACCATGCATCTTTCCACTTATCCAGCAAGCTTCCTCTGGCTCAGCTTGAGCATATCTTTTCCCGTGCAATCAACAAGTCAAACCTTTCTACATACCCCCATTCATTCATTCATTCATTCTGAGCAACACTCGTCTCGGCCATGATTGGAATCTATGATGATGCATGCCTTTTCCTATCAGTCTCCGTTTGACTCGGTTCTGGCCCCTGCTCCTGTGAGGAGGCTCTGATTGAGCATCGATCATGCATTGCCTGACACGACAGGGGGGTCTCGCTCGTTGTTAATCTCAGTTTGGGCCAACTTTGAACGCAAACCAATCCTTTAATCGGGAATCACATTCCATGCCTCCATGCATTGGACACAGGACACGTTGTGGTGGTTAAGTAGGTTATGATGCTAAGGGTGGTTCAACGTACTCATATAGTGATCGGAATGTGCCTGCTTATCCTGTTTGAAGCAGAGTATGTCAGTGGTAGCTCTTTTTTTTTATATAGGATTTCAGTGATAACTTTCCATGGGAAAAGATAGAGAAGCAGCACGCAGTTTGTACCACATGTACAGCTCTGTGATGCAAGACATTTTCACGAACATTTGCAACAGGTGCATTCCGGATGGCACGTAATTCCAAAGAGGGCCTAGCCTCTGATGTTTGGATGAGGCTCGCTCGCTTACTGTTTGGATGAGGCTCGCTCGCAGTACTCCTCCTGCGGTTGAATCACTGACGCATTATTTTAGATTCATATGCAAGCGGATCAATTATTTTATATTTTCAGCAAAATTTTAGTAGCTAAAGTTTAACTGCTACCGATCCAAACAGCTGAAATTAAACTAAACTTTAACTAAGACCAAAATGTACACAATCTCTTTAGCTGTTGCAACCCAGCTAAATCTAGCTAAAACATGTTTAAAGACAAAACTGCTCTCTTATTTTTCCGTGTCCGTATCGGGTTCAGCAACTCCAGCTAAAATTAGTGGATTTGACGATCCAATTAGCTGGAGGATTCAAACAACTCCAGCTAAAGTTAGCTGGAGTGGATTCAAACAGGATCTTTGTATCGTGTTGACAATAGTAAAAGATAGCAAAAGATATTGCGCGCCGCGCGCGCCGCGCGCGTACAAACAAGACGGGGGCAGAGACACGTCAGTGGGACGTTACCGGGGTATATGATTGCAGGACCAATTGGCTGGACGTTTCTTTTCAACCGGCGGAGTCTAATCATTTGCCGCCGGCCGGCCTCTATCGTCGCTTCACTTCCATCATTGAGCTCGCATGAGGCACTGGCCACTCGTATCGCCCCGGCGCACGTTTTGCTTTGGCAACCGCCAATTCTCCCCTCTGGCTGCGAAATGAACAGGTGTGTACGTATACATCGCGGTTTTTTCTCTCTCTCGAATAATGGCTCCCGATTGGTACCTGGCTGCCGATGCAAGACAAGTCTGGGATGGGAACGAGAACCATGCGCGACGCGTCGCTACCGTTGAACGTGCGACAGTACATTTGGGCCTGTCGCGTTTGGCGACCTTGGGGAGACGAGAGAGCCGGCTTCGTGTTTCATTGCATAGACAAGGTTAGCTATTGTTTAAGGCAATGTATCCCACACATCTGCTTGGAAAAAGAAGAAGAAGAAGAAGAAAATGTTGCACTATTGATCTCAACTTCGCAACAAAATAAAACAAGCGAGATCAATCGTCTATTTTCTTCCTCTTACATGCATTCGTTACTCCTATTAGCGCACTTTTAATTTAATGCTCATAAAATCCTGTTAAGACCGATCTAAGAAACAAATTGGACTAAGGGATTTTAGAGACCAAACAGCTAGCTAGGCATTCGTGTCTTGGATGTGCCCGCGTTTTGTGAGGATTATGGTTTGTTCCGATCCTCTTTTGACGTTTGAAAACAAACATCGGTAGAGAAAAAACCTTCCATCCAGCTATAAAAGTCTCGGTTATTTTTGGATCTGGGACTAAATGAGCTTTAGTCCTGGGTCCAAAAACTAGCTCCGATGGGGCTCTTTGGTCCCAGTCAACCTAATTTATCACCGCCACCGGCAGCCTTATCTCTCCCCACTACCTTATCCTCTTTCTCAACCCACCACAGGCCTCTCCCTCCCTCCCTCCACCGCTTCCTCTCCTCCCTCACCGCCTTTCTCCTCCCCGACCAGGCTGTCGGCGTGCGGCCCTCCCCAGCCTAGCCGCCGGCGCGCGGGGCCTCCCCAGCCGCCCCTAGCCGTCGGCGTGCGGGCCCTCCTCAGCTGGGCCCCAGGGTGCTGGCTGCCATCGGCGCGTGGCCCGCCGGCGCGCGTGCGGGTGAGATGGCGAATGGGGAAGCTTTTGGATACGAGAAGCCGGTGAATGTTTCGTTTGTGAGTGATTCTGTAGTTTGTGATTTGTTTGTGAATGATTCATTTGTCCTTCGTGTCGTGAATCAAATCGAACTCATGTGTTGTGAATCAGATCTTGTGCGAATTGATTGGTTATGTGTTCTTACTTGTGTGATGGTCATGTGAGATGAGCATATATGTTTCTTACTTCAATCTGTGAAGTATAAATTGTTTTGATTGTCTCTGTGGTGGAGTTGGAGCTCAAGGAGGTGGTACGGTGGTTAAGGAGGAGGGGGGGCGGTGCGAGTAGGGACGGGGCAGTTTTTTTTTATTTTTTGGAACCTTTTGATCCGGTTGTTAATACCGACCGCGACTAAAGAGAGGACCTTTAGTCTTAAATAATTAGTTCTAATTGAATTTTCGAGAGATATGAGGTTTACCAACTGCAACTAATGCTCACATTTTCACCAGCTAAGGGTGCTAGTGCTGCACGCCTGCACCCCGACAAGTTGGATGCATGGCGCCGATCGAAGCGTCTGGACTCTGGACCCGAGCCCCACACATCTGGCAGCTTCCCATCGGTATCAGGCTAAAGCATGTGCCAGATCAGAAACAATCTTCAAGTCTAAGCATCTCGAGCCTGATTTTTTTTTTGTGTTTCGTTGCTTGTATCCAACTCTCTAGCCACTACCACGTTAGACGATGAATCAAAAGCCTTTCTTGGAGGGACTTCCAGTGATCCTCGTGCGGATTTCTCGAGAACGTTGAAAGCCACGGTATTTACTAATAATAAGCATTGTGGACTTGTAATAAAGTTGGAAGCAGCATCTAGTGGTTTCCCAGCACACGAGTACTCGTGTAGTCGTGTGCCTTGGCCATTTGGAGGCTTTTTCAACGTGTCTGGTTCTCTAGTGGTTTTCAACGGAGCTTGACATGGGCACTCGTGTGCCAAAAATGACGCGAGCGAGAACGGGAGCCGCGCGCGGAGGAGAAGCGCAACGGGCCGCGGGAAGCGGAAGCTCCTCGGCCGGCCCAAACGGCGTTGGGCCAGAAGCACCGATGGAGAGAGAAAGCGACGCGCAGTCGTGCCCGGGCTTTGCTTGACGGGCCGTTCGGCCTGTTTCTGCGCGGCCCGGTGCCTCCCTCCTCCCCTCCTGCGAGGCTGCGAACGTATCAGCAAGAAAAAAAAAAAGCCTCCTGCGACTGCGAGCCAGTTCTTGTATGGCCCCACAAGTTGTTTTTTTTTTATAATCCCCACAAGTTGGTTGGGGCCAGCCGGCCAGAACAACGCAAGCCACAGTACATGTTTCCACACACAAACAAATTTTACTTACAAGTTACAAGTAAGACTTCTGCCACTCCAGCATTCGTTCCAGTACATGCTTCTTCATGTACACTCACAGTACGTACGGACAGAAACACCATGCCTTTACAGACCAAAGAATCCACAGCTCAAGTGAAGAAGATTTTCACCGTGTAAAACAAACATGGAATCAATCGAGAAATAACCTGATGACCAAAGAGTAAAAGGGATGAAACAGACATCCGGTACCCACACACTCAGCTCAAGGCAAAGACACCAGCGCTCTGTTTTCCCTTTCTCCATTCAGTGCCCCCTACCGTGTCTCAGCGCCGATCGACCCGTCCTTCTGGAGCTTCAGGCTGAGATTGCTGAACCGTTGCCGAGAGTATTGCCGGGACGCCTTCCTCCAGTCAGTGCCGGCCTTCATCATGGCCGCGAACTCGTCGTAGCTTATTTTGCCGTCCTGAGAACATCACAGATAACACCTTGTTGTTAGGATGACCTGACCAGATCGGTCTTCTACCTAGAGGGATTTGAAGTCGTCAAAGTATGGTTTCTTTACATTAATTTAAACTACCAATCAAATTACGTCATGTGCCCTTGTCATATCCTTTCTCGGTCCCAAATGTAGATAGCGGTCAAAGTATCAAGCAATCCATTAGTTAAAAATAAACACATGCCTTGCAAGAGGCAGCATCTGAACTTTGACCTCCAAGCAGTCATATGCAAGGCACGCCTATTCTATTCCAGAAGCTAAAATATTCGGAGCTATTTTCAATGATGCTTCCGTCCCATTCACATTTGAGATACTACTTCACTCATAAGCATTTTACCATCAAGGATGTTCTACAGAGTAGTTTCGTGGTTATTCATGGAAAAAAATTAGTTTCATGGTCTGGGAAAGTTAGATTTTGGTTACCTTATCTGTGTCCACATCTCGGATGATGCCATTGATAATGTCTTCATCAGTTCCCTCCAGTTCATCAACCAGTGCCTCTCTGAGCTCTTCAATTTCTATGTACCCACTCTTATTCCGGTCGAAGTATGTGAAGGCTTTCTGAATGTGTTCATCATTGCCTATTTTCCTCACATGAACAGACACAGTGACAAATTCCGCGTAGTCCAGGGTCCCATTTTTATCAACATCAGCCTGCAGATCATTCAATGTAACGTTAACAAGTTTTTCCATGATATTTTTGCACTAGGTTAGAGCATCTTTTATAAGTAACTCACAGCATCCATCAGTATCCGAAGGTCTGAATCAGGCATTTGGTTTCCAAGTTTACGAAGCCCAGCCTTGAATTCCTCGAATGTTAGCTTGCCGTTCTTGCTCACATCCATTTTGTCAAACATTTGCTTTATGTCAGCTGCTTCCTCCACAGATAGATGCTCAGCAATTACCTGCAGATGTTTAAGAACAAAATTAATTTACTTTACCTAGATGATTCCACCTATCTATCTTGTATTTAGAATACACCTATGGCTATGCACACAAAAATATATGCAGAAATATCTATTCAATAAGGAAGCTGATTATTTTTTGCTACCAACATGTAGTAAACCCTACCCTTAGTGCTTTCTTCTTTAACTTGTTCATTGCAGAAAATTGCTGCAGCCTCGCTCGGACAGCATCACCAAGAGGAACGTCTGGCATCTTTTTAGAGTCATGTAACCATGGATGTTCTGCCCATTCAATTGACATTGTTAGAAAAACAATGACAAAATAATTTGGAACATAGAAGTTAATAAACTCATGATCAATGTCAAGAATCATATTTCGATAAAATACACATAGATTGACTCTTTTGAATAGACAACCAAACTAACATAGTCATCTAGTCCTTCTGTGTGACTCCCAGAATGAGAACTTTAGGGCACGTTTGGTTCATGTCAGCTAATGCATAATGCAGACACATCACCAATTAAGATTCAATTAGAACAGGTGATGGCGATGCTTACCAAGTACTTGTGCTGCAGTAAACCGTGTGTTTGGATTTGGGTCCAGCATTCTCATGACTAGATCTTTAGCAGGCTCAGATACTCTGGGCCATGGTTCTCTTTTGAAATCTACCTTAGATCGTATAATTGCCTGTGCTACTCCCTGTTCAGTTTCTGCACAGAATCACAAGTATTGGATTATGATGGTGTTCTAACTTATACCATAAAATGTGTCCATTCTAGACAAGAGAGTGAAAATACCTGCCCAAAATGGTGGCACACCACAGAGAAGTATGTAAAGTATCACTCCAGCACTCCAGACATCAACTTCAGGGCCATAGTTTCGCTTTAAAACCTCTGGGGCCATGTAGTATGGACTGCCTACGATTTCAGTAAATCGCTCACCTGCATACAGAAGCCAATATAAGTCATAAACAACTATTCAGCTTTTTCTGTAAAAGATGTGTAGCGTGGTTCCAATAAATTGCAATAACAAAGTTAGGTCTAATTTCCTGGGAAATGAAGCACATTACAATGAGAAATTACTTCTAGACACTTCATATTTTGTGATTGCTCATCAGTTATCAGCAAAACATACCAGGCCTGAAGAACACGGACAGCCCAAAATCAATTGCTTTCAGAGGGGAACTCTCCTTCTTGTTGGCATATAAGAAGTTCTCTGGTTTAAGGTCCCGGTGCATGACGCCATGCCTGTGGCACATCTTCACCGCAAAAGGAACAAGGATTCGTGTCATCAGACAATAGAATACTGGAATAAATAAAGTTAGAATAAATTATGCAGCATTGCCAATGTGTGTCCTAAACCCATTGTGAGTATAACAATTAAGAACTGGGATACTACCATATTCGAAGCACAATAAATTTGACTAACAAGGAGTAGCTCCTCAAAGCCAATTTATTACAGTATGATTAAAAATTTATAACCAACATGAACTATCCCTAGGTTTAAAACCATTGAATTTCGCCAAATTGGCCGAATTCATCAGTTATATCTCATGCCCAATCACCACCAATTCATCAAAACAAAAGATAGTGCAACCTACTAGAACAACTTGAGCAAGAATCAAAGAGCGAGCGTTCTCATCAAAAGAGCGCGGGTCGTCGCTCACCTGGACGACCTCCACGATGGTGCGCGTGACGGCGGCGGCGGCGCGCTCTGTGTAGTGCCCCCGTGCAACGATCCTGTCGAAGAGCTCCCCTCCCTCGCAGAGCTCCATGACGAGGTGCACGGCTTCCTCGTCCTCGTAGGCGGCGCGGAGGCTGACGATGTTGGGGTGCGACGGCATGTGGCGCATGATGTCCACCTCTCGGCGCACGTCCTCGACGTCCACGGGCGTCCGCAGCTTCCGCTTGGATATGGACTTGCACGCGTACCGCGCCCCCGTGGCCACCTCCGTGCACAGGTACGTGATCCCGAACTCGCCCCGGCCCAGCTCGCCGCCGAGGTCGTACTGCGCGCCGAGGTCCCGCCCCGTCGGGTCCCGCAGCACCACCAGCCCCGGGCGCGCCGGCGCTGGCGCCGCCCCGCGGTTGTACGCGACGTTGTAGGGGTTCGCCTTCGGCTTCTTCCGTCGGTTGCTGTCGCCCTGCGTCGCCGGCGCGCCGCAGCAGTTGCCCATGGTCACCGCGACCTCCTAGCAGAAAGGGAAAAAAAATTTGGGGAAACCAGAACCCGGCGACGAGCTGGGTTCAATTCGGCGGCGGCGGCGAGCCGGCGACTGACTGAAAGGGAAGAACTCGAATTGGAATCGGGGATATTCCGTGGGCTTTGTACCCGGGACTTGGCGTGGGAGCTGGGTCGGGGCGGGGGTGACTGGGTGAGTCCACGAATTCTGGACGCGTTCTAGAAGCGGGCAGCACTAAAGCCAGCGCAAACTCGCAGGGAGGCTCCGGCTGCAATCTTTCTCGTGGTTTTTGTGGAGACGACCGCTGGCTTTAGCCAAAAGATCCGAGCTTTTTTCGGGGATTTCGTGGAGATGGTGGAGGTTTCAGCGGAATTAGTATGGATAGCCCCGTGAGGAATGGAGCAGTTGGCGGCGGGTGTTGGCTTCTGGAAATGCGTAGTCAGCAAAGCAAGGGGGAATAAGCACTGGTCAGCTACTGTCCAAGAACATATTTTCTCATGGCCATAGAGCTGTCGGTTTATATTGGGACCGTCAGCTCTATTATGCCCCCTCATCTAAAGTCATTTTCAGCCAAAATTTGATTTTAGGGTGAAATTCTGAATGGATTAGTTTTAAACATTTTTCAAGTTTTCTCACTTGATTTGCAGGAGATCTTTTGGAATCCTGCAAAAGAAAACAGAAAAAAAAAAAGGGCTGGAAAAGGGTGTGAAGACGACTCTGAAGTTTGAAAGCTCGGCAGGGAGACTATGGGGGAGTGGAATTAGACGTCGACAAGCGGCCAGGAAGCGATGGAAGGGAAGGAGGGTTCGGTAAGCAAGAAAGCGACGTTTGCTTAAGCCAGTCCAAGGCCACCATTTATGAATTATGACACAGGAGAAGAGGGGAAAAAAAGAGGAGAAAATCCATGACCCCCTAAAACTTCCGTGCTCCTGCGATTGGTCTTCTGTGGCGATGGGGTCGTCGATTATTCTAATCGCCAGTCCTTCGTTGATCAGCGAGATTGCTTGACGAGATCAACGTTCAACACCCATGGGAAGGGGAAGCTTCTGCCCAGTCCAGTTCAGACTTCGCCTGACTGTCTGACAGGATCAAGTGATCGATCAACGCCCGAGGGAAACAGGTGGCGCGGTCCTGAATTGCTCAGAGCTCAACTCACTCACCTACTGTTCAAAGTTCATAGAAGGGGAAAAAAAAGTCGACTCCAGAATTCGTCAGAGCTTCAGGTTTTCAGATCCTGTGCGTGTGTGTTTTGCATTTCTTTTCTTCTTCTTTTTTTGAAACGATGTGCTTTGCATTTCTGATTGCACGGAAAACCGCCGCCGTTTGTACCAGAGATTATTCATTTCATCAGGACATAAATGGTTGCCACGTTCCTCCGTGACCCGGGAGGGAGTTGTTCTTCCTGACAGTACACATTTTCGTTTCCTTTTTCTGACGGCTAGTTACTAGTAGTTCCTCTTGTAGGGGAGACACTGCAGCGTGCGTGTCGGGTCGGCCGTCACATCGACGGGCACGCTGCTGCATCATCACTGGCTTTCTCGTTTCCTGGATACGTGCGGAGAAAGATGCCATCGACGAGGAGGAGATTCTTCTGCTCACGAGCAATCCAAAATGATTTCTGCCATGTGTTCCGGAAGATTGGAGCCCAGCCCAGCTGCCCAAGGGACCCTGAACCTGGATGGTAGCAGTATGTATCATCAGCCAGGAAACGCAGGAGGAGAAACTTCTGTTCGGTCTTTTTCAAGAGGTGTAAGTAATGAGCTCTGAAAACCCGACTACTGAACAAACGAGCAGAAGGTTCAGTCCAGTTTGATCAAAGATCACCTCTCTGTCTAGCGCGGGGAAATGCAGGTTCGGTTCAGACTTTCAGAGTTTTCTTTCAAACGTCTAGATCGAGACGATTTCAGGACTCGCAGCAACTTCGCTTTCCGCTGGGTCCTGCGGATTTCGGTCTTCCAGTGATATTCCCCCACTTTTTTTCCTTTCCAGATGCTGGCTTTCTACTTTCCAGATGGATGCACTGACTGACGATCTTCAGGCAAGACGAACAATCCAATCTCAAGGACGATAGGGTTCGCACTTCGCACGTACATCAGTAGCACACTATTTTCCAGGATTCACGCTAGTGTTTTATCATCCGTGCACGAAATCAATCGATCGATCAATCTCGGGTTTCCATTCCATCACGATCCCTGCCATGAAAACGGGGCGCTCCATGGCCGTCAGGCCGCAGCCCTACCAACAGGTACGCGCGGAGACCGCAAGGGATCGCCGCGCTCACCGCGTCCCCGCACGACACGGCGTCCACGGCGGCGGCGGACGTGGGGAGTTTGGCCGTCGCCTCCCCGGTGCCCCCCGCGTGTGCACATTGATCCTGGACGGACGGGCTGAGAGAGAGTGATGCGCGTGTGCTCTGCTCGCTCCCTCGATCTGCAGCCTGCAGGTGCTTGTGGAAGCGGAGCCAGGCCACCGGGAGAGGACGCCATGCCGCATGCTCGTCTCGCAGCTTTGCGAACACGAAGCGTCGTCTTCTCCTCCATCGGCCACCGGCCATGCCGCATGCAAACGGCCGGTCGTGCGTCCCGGCAATAGGTACATGTACTCCCAGCCGGCACATGTACTACCATATTCATTTTTAATAAAGAAATATTAAGTTAAGTTATATGCACATGATGAATGTCATCATGCAGACCATTTATACGTGAGGAAGTGATGGAAAAATTGATTTTTATGCTAAACATAATTTATGAAGGTGCGATACAAAATGAAAAAAATATGAATGTGGATGAAAAAAAATTATAGAGTAATTGTAATTAAAAAATTAATCACAACTGGATAAAAATAAGTGCACATCTATATTATGAGTATTATGTTGAAGTATTGAAAAAATGAGGGAGTAGTAGATAAACAATTTTGATTATTATTATCTAGGAGTTTACTTTCTAAATAATTTTCACATATAATAACTTTTAAAACATTAGCCCGTGCGGAGCACGGGTTGATGGACTAGTCACATTAATTCATCTCCGAACCATTGATGAACCACTCATCTCTGCGTTACTGAATGCTCATCCGTTAGGTAATCAATCCAGACTGCGGTACCTGCAACTGCCGGATAGCAGTCCAGGGGTAAACATAACTTTTTCCCCTTGTGGATTGACAGGCTGCTTGTTTGTAGTGGAGGAAGTTTCAGGAGCAAGTTCTTGCCAGCATCTGCTGTTGGATCACATCAATTTCAAGTACTATAGTAATGTTTAATGCAGAAGCACATTGTCTGATCGGCCCCATAATATTCTTACAGCTCATAGTTTCAGACATTGCTAAGGTGTTCAGGAAATGCAAACGAGTCGAGACTCATCATTTCGCAGACCACAAGCACCAAGAGAGATGACGTCCTTATTAGGCTCCTTATCAGAAGTCATGTTCATATCATTGTATTATATGTTATTTTCACATACATATTAGTCAAGTTTAGTGATTTATCATGTAATATTGTTGGTGATTATTCAGGCTTCATCATCAAGTTATCCGTGTATTACAAAATTCGAAATTATGAAGAAAGAACTCATAGCAATACCCAGATCATCTTTCATGTATCTTTACAAATTGAAGTTCAGTTATTGTTTTCAGCAGTTATAATTCGAATTCAACGTTTCAGTCAGAGGTCTTTCAGAACCAAGTTTCTGAAAACTAAAACCAAATCCTTTTGCTTTTATCGTACACCACTGACAGAATTTGATAGCAAAAATAGTTCTCTGCAACTGCAATCCTTCAGCAACTGGCAGGTAATTGAGATAGGTGCCAGTGGTAACATTAAAATTAGCAATATATTTTTGCATGTGCTGTCTCTTCCTTGTCCCAGCTTATTTACAGCCCTCTTGGACCTGAAAAACGAATCACTACTATTCCTACAGAACTGAGAACTCGCTACGCTCTGTTACTATTGCAGAGCTTTACCAGTGCGACCCATATTGTGAAACGATTGACCGATGAATGCAAAGTCATCAGTTGTGCTGAAATTGCGCCGTACATAGCTGTGAGGAATAACAGAAAAGGGGGAAAATCCCAAGGCAAAATTCAAGGGCAAGAACAAATCAGTTGTGGCAGTAGCTGTGTTTACTGACGAAAGATATCAAATTCAGGATACAAGTTAACTTTTTCTCGAATATGCAGGAGCAGGATACAAGGTAACAAGGATGACCATGACGACGAGGGCAAGAAGTACTCTACTCCTAGGATCTAGAGTTCTTCCTCTTCAATGAATCCATTGCAGTAGATCAGGTCTACACATAAATAAACTTAGCCACAACGATTGCATTGCCAGTAACTAGTCACTGTTTTAAGTCTGGCAATACATAGCAAGTGCATCTAGACGCTAACAAAGCCATAAGAATTAAGATTGAAGATAACCATCAGATGAGAGAAGGATGCTCCGGGCAGACTCGGCGAAGCGGTACGTAGTGCTTGGGCTTTTCTCCCTTAACTGACGAAACTGACATTCTGAAGAAATGAACACCGAAGGCAGAGCAATAGCAGGTTCAGATATGTAGTTTCTGACAATAGCTTGTGCAGGGAACATGTATACGATTCGTTCTCAGCGAGCACGAACATATTAGTACCTCCGACTCCGATGCTCCGATTGACTCTTCGTGGCCACGCGCCATGGCGAAATTGACTGGATGCGTTACCAGCACGGCATCAGCCAGAGCTTTCCTAATTAGGCTCGAACATCCGCGGATCGCATCCGGCGGTTGCGACGATGTTTTTCTGTCAACTCCAGTCGGACTCACTCCTATCGTAAATACTCGACTTGCCTCGCCCGCTCGACCTGCTCACGTCGCTTCTCCCCCGCCTAGGACGAGCAATCCATCCGCCGCCTCGCCTTCTTCCGCTCGCAATGGCCGCCTGCGTAGAGCCCGCCGTCGCCGTCCGCAACCACGCCGCCGCTGGGATGGCTGGCCTCAAGAGGAGGCGCATCGCCGTCGGCAGCGCGGAGCCGTACGAGGACATCAGCCGCCTCGGCGAGGGGGCCTTCGGCGCGGTCGTCAAGGCTCGCCACCGCGCCACGGGCCGGGTCGTCGCCATCAAGCGCGTCGGCGAGGCCCAGGGCGAGCACGCCGCGCTGCTGCGCGAGGCGCGCTTCCTTGAGGATGCGTGCAGCGGCGGCGCCAACCCGTTCGTCGTCGGCTTCCACGGCGTCGTCCGCCGCCCGGATGCCTTCGACCTCAGCCTCGTCATGGAGTACGTGGGCCCTAGCCTCCAGGACCTCCTCCGCCAGCGCGGCCGCGGGAGCCCGCCGCTGCCCGAGTCCACTGTGCGCGCCGCCATGTGGCAGCTGCTCACGGGCACCAAGAAGATGCACGACGGCCACATCGTGCACCGCGACATCAAGCCGCCCAACATCCTCGTCGGCGACGATCACCGCATCGTCAAGCTCTGCGACTTTGGTCTCGCCATGTCCACCGACGAGCGGCCGCCGTACACGCAGGCTGGCACGTTGTGGTACATGGCGCCGGAGATGCTGCTGGAGAAGCCCGACTACGACGAGCGCGTCGACATCTGGTCCCTCGGCTGCGTCATGGCGGAGCTCATCAACAACGGGAGTCCTCTGTTCCAGGGCTTCTACGGTGAAGGACAGCTCTGCGCCATCTTCGACGTGCTGGGCACGCCTGACGACGGCACATGGCCGTGGTTCTCATCCACGGCGTTCGCCACCGTGGTGATGCCGGAGCTGGACATGCAGCGGGAAAACAACCTGCGTGAGCTGTTCCCTGAATCAAAGGTGTCCAAGGAAGGATTCGAGGTCCTCAGCGGCCTCCTCACGTGCAACCCGGAGAAGAGGCTCACGGCAGCCGCGGCGCTCAAACACCCATGGTTCGACAAGATCGACGTGCTGGAGCTGCCAAAGAAAGAAGAGTTGCCATCGCCGATGCCCTTGCAGCCCAAGAGACGGAGGATACATGCTGTGTGACTGACTTAGATTTCTTTTGGTCGTTGTACGCACGTGTAAATTTACTTTGTTCTTCAAATTATGTTGTACATATTTCCGGCCCTTCTGTGATGTTCAAACACACGAAGTTGCTGAATTTCAGTTGCTTGTGTTTCGGAAGAGGTCAGTATTAAATATTAAACGACTCCTTTTCATGAATTGCTGCTAGAACTTGAACAACGACATTTTGCTGAAAATCTTGTGGGGTCTCGCTTCAATCTGGCAATTTTTTCATAAATTAGCTTAGCGCACACGGACAGTGATCAATACTGGGTCAAAACAACAACTTTACTGAATTATACAAGATATATGCATTTGTGTTCTACAGATTCTGCAAATCACAGATGCATGAAGTTGTTGGATATTCTTTTAGATGCGCGTGTGTTTTTCAAAAGATTTCAATATCAAAATGACTTGCCTCATGAAGAGCTTCTGAAACTTTGACAGTGATTTGAAAATAGATGCATGAATTTGTTGGATTTTTTTTAAACGTGCGCATGTGCGTCAGAAGATTTCAGTATCAAGTTGACTTGCCTCATGAGTCATAAAGAGCTGCTGAAACTTTGACAGTGATATTCATTTTTGCAGGCAACGTGGTGTCTGATTGCTTCAATTTAGTGCATTTGCTTTTGTCTTTTGATAAAACATATAGAAAGAAGATGGATGTAACACTTTTCTGGTGAGTCCAAACTGTAATCTATCAGTTACTAATACTTCTTTGTTCTTCGATATCTGAATTGTTCCTTTTACTAGGTGACTTGTGTCCGGTTTTGTTAGGTGCCAAGATCATATTGTGCGGAATTGTACTGGACTATTGTGCTAGAAATTTGCTAATCGCTGAACTTTCCGAATCCGAAAGACTGGATTTTATTAATGCAAGATAACCTGTTACCTGAAGACTTTTCCATTGACATCCTATTGTGAGGGGGCGTTTGGATATTAAGTGCTAAACTTTAGCAGTGTTACATGTTCGAATACTAATTAGAAGGACTAAACATGAGTTAATTATAAAACTAATTGCAGAACCTTGTGCTAATTCGCAAGACGAATCTATTAAACCTAATTAATCCATCATTAGCAAATGGTTACTGTAGCACCACATTGTCAAATAATGGACTAATTAGGCTTAATAGATTCGTCTGCTAAATTTTAGTGGGGTGTATCCAAACACCTCCTCAGAAGGTGTTCGTTGTGTCTGATTGCTTGCCTGAATGAGCTGTCGAGCACTTAGCATTCTTAATTTGTTTGCTGTATGAATGTACATAACTGTCTATTCTTCTGAACAGGTCATGTAACTACTAGATTACTGAATCAATTTAAGAATTTTTTTTAGCAGAGCCGAATTGAAGCAACATCTACATGCTGATCTCTTATGCATCTAGCCATCTAGTACTACTAGATTCATTGGTGGTGGACTGGTGGTGTCTGCCGTCAAGCAAAGACTATTGCACTGGCCATCGAGCAGCTCATCAATCGGTTTCGATCTGCTTCGCCTATCGCATCTGTTAAGCCTTCCGTGGTGACGAGTCGCTCGCTAATCTCCACCAGCGGAAGCGTGGATTGGATCCACCGTGACGAACTTGCACGATCACATATGACAATAAAGACACTGTTTTCTTGACGAGGTTCGGCCGAAGCCTACATCCCGGGGCATGACAACGGGCGCTCCTCCCCAGTACTGCAACACCGGTCACTCCGGGGTCCCAGCATCATCTGCCTCCCCTGCGAGCTTGTCGCTATGTCGTCATGGTTACAACAGCAGGCCTCCTCTCATATTTACGAGGAGGCTCAAGTTACAAACTATGACATAAACTCTACTCTATACTGCTAAATACAACTCAAGTCCCATCGTAATTGGACTTGTACAAATATTCGACACAATATTTAACAAACTCCACCTTGACGAATATTCCATCATCTTGAAACCGTCATGCGCAAACCTCCATGTACACCGAACTTGAGTTGTCGTCTTTTGCCAGTTCATCAAAAGTTGCCCGAAGAAACATTGCTATCCCCGCAATTCACAAGTTTGTGACTCCATCACCCTTCTCTTCTATCACCACAATAGCTGCCAAGCAAAATTAGATTTCTCTCTAACCATAATAGCTAGCTAAATCTAACATCATGCTCCTACTGACTGCACACATGATACTGATAAGAACCTCATTGTCGCTATTCAAGTCACATGTAGGAATTGCCACATTAGCATTGTAACCTCATTGTCACTATCCAAGTCACATATAGGAATTGCCACATTAGCATTGTTTTTCCGTTACCACCACCATACTATGCCTAGCGCCTTACACCGTAATCTCCTGCAGCCATGTCCAACCAGATTGCTCCAGTTGTAAGTACAGACACCACAGTCTATACTTCCTTCTTGTCCAGCCTTTGAAGCTTCTTCGCGTTTTTCGATTCATGCTTTAGAAACCTGTACGTACATCTCGAATCGATCTGCGCTGTTGCTGATTTGGAAGGACGTAAACTCGTCCCATGCAAACCTGCCTCCTGAGCTTGCGCCGCGTGTTGCCATGCCACATAGAACAACCCTATCAGCCGTCACGCTCCCATGTCATCATCATTGATCCTGTCGTTGGCTTTAGGGAAACCTCGAACATCTCCAGGGTCACATGGTGACAGGGGAGCCTGTGAACGTCTCCGGAGGGTCACACGGATTGTGTTGTGACTGGAAAGTTGGACTCAGGGCCTAGGATAACATCTTCGAGAGATCACATGGGTTTTATGTGATGGAAACGTTAGGCTTGATGTGTGATGGGAAGATTGTTAGATTTAGTCCTATATCGAAAATTGATGGTGGGGAAGCACAACACACACGCATATAGAGAGAGAGGTAGGGGCAGCCCTCACCTATCAGATTTTTTGGGTTAAGTTAGACCTGATACCTTGTTGTTGGTTTCGATGGACGTGGACCTGGTTGAGCGCCAACTCGTGGGTATAGCAGGTCATGCTAGAATCCGCTGCGCAACAGCCTCCCTGCTCTCCATCGAGCTCAGCAACAACTTCGGAATCGGGTCGTGAACGAGCGGCTGGATCCGAGCCGGCGGAGGCGCGGGACGATTTGCGGCTAGATCAGCTCGGGCCCAGCTTTCTGTCGAGGCCCAGAAAATGAAGCCAGCCGTTTTCTCGCAGCCGCAGTCGCGCGCGGCGGCGCGGTTGCCGATGGCGAGCACGCTGCCGTCCAAGTGCAGCAACATGGAGGTGAGCAGGAGAGTGGCGCGCGGGGCGCGCCGCCGGTGGTGAGCCCGTCGTGCAAGTGCTGCAAGATGGAGGCGGGCGCTGCCGCTGCTGAAATCGGAGGAGGTGTCCTTCTGAGCTCTCTCACGGGACGGCGAGGTAAGGAAGCACACGCACTCGCCGTCGAATTGCCGTAATCGTTGATACGTGTTACATGCGTTCGCGTGTTCATGCATGATGCATCTGTGTCGTCTCTAACTCTCTGTCGACTTGTTTTTGTACTGTGTCCTGAGTGGCAGGCTGGCAGCCATGCATGAAGTGTTTTTACTTTCTTACTGTGATGTGCAGTGTATTGAAAGAATTGTACGTTTATATGTGGGAAAATAAGAGCAATTTTGTGTCAGAAAAGGAGAACAAAATTTGGAACCATGCGTGCAAACATTTTGGCGTCCGGCAAGCTGATCTGGATTCTGCAGTGGGAAGAACGGAATCCGAAAAGCGAGATCCGAAGTTCCCTTGACTTGATCAGCAGTTCAGCACCCGAACTCATCGCGCGTGCGGACTCGGCGATTCAGGCGGCAATGGCATACGATAGACGTCACGTGGACTCTTGCTTGCCATCGACAGAAACGGCAGCGGCTGGCGAGGCGAGGCGGAGGCGAAGCCTCAAAGAAAGTCGGCGATCACACAGCTGGGAGCCTGAGAGCCCGAACTGAGTATTCTGATTGCCACACGCACGCCCTTCCAGCCGACCTTCTTGAGCCGCCGTACGTGCTGCTCTGCACAGCACACCGTGCGCGCAGGCTCGTCAATGGAGGCGGCAAGTCTGCAACGAGTTAAACCTGTACGCTTCAAAATCGTCGTAAAATTTGCGCGGCATCTGGACGTTCCAGGCGTCTCCTGTAAGGCTGTAACTATTCCCGGCGGCGGCAAAGGCGGCGGTGGCGGTGGCGGTGGCGGTGGGCGAGGACGACGCGCCGGCGCGGCGAGGCCATCGGCATTTACAACCCGTGCGCTGCGCGTCCGGGGCGGAAAATCCCAGCCGGAAGCTGGCTGATCTGCATCGGTCGGAGGCGCCTGCGTTCCGCGCGGCACACTGCCGGACGGCACCCCTCAGCAGCCAGCGGGCGGCGGCGGAACGGCAAGTGCCCGCGGCGACGGGGAATTGGGGGACTGGGGGTGGACGGTATTTCATCTACCGTCCACCCCTAGGGTCATCGGAACCGTCGAGTCGTGAACGAGCGGCTGGATCCGAGCCAGCGGGAGGCAGGCGGGAGCGTTGCGCGGGCCGATTTGCGGCTACATCAGCTCGGCCCAGTTTAGCTCTACGACTCCTCGGAACTAGCTTTGAATCTTCTTCAGAGAAGGCCAAGAGCCCGACCGACGCCGAATCTTGGTAACCCGCCGACTCAATCATGTTCGAAATGCACTCAATTCATCTCTGTTTTTTTCAGAAGAATTTTCCTCGGAAGATTTCATCAATGTTTTGATTTCTCGATCATCCCAGAGATAGATGTGGATCGAGAGACGTAGTGTTTTTTCTTCGTGTCCCCTCGGACTGCGGCAGCCTGCAGCGGCCACCGGCGGTCGCCGTCGGTGGATGCTGTGCTCTGCTCCCTGGGCACCACGGGCATCTCCGGTTGAGCCGCAGCCGTGTCGGCGCGCGTGGGTGGGCTCGTGAACCTGGCAGCGGCTCGAGATCGATGCACGGCGGCGGCCGGGGAGAGCGGAGGTCGGCGGCGGGATCAAGCTCGCCGGCCTGGAATAATTGCAAAAGACCCCTAGATTGGATCGCGATCCGTTTATTTAGACGATGCCCGCTAATTTGGATCGCGATAATCGCGATCCGAATATTTGCAAAAATACCCCTGGTTTGGTCGGCGGACTCTCGGCTCCTCCTCCCGCTCGGCCGCCCGCCCGCCGCCGTCCTCCTCGCCGGAATGCCCAGGCCCTGTACTACCATTCTCCTGCTCAAGCCGTAGCACCGACCAGCTCCAGCCTCCACATACATGATACATCTCACCCGTAGCGAGGACCGGAGCGGCGCGCGCGGTGATTGGGAGATGCCAGAAAGGCTGCGATTGAGCTTGCAAACCTGTTGGAGCCTGTCCAGGTTCCCGATCCACAATCCCTCTTGGCTGACTGCCTTCTCTCTGTCTCTGGAGTCTGGACATGGCTTTGGGCGTCACAACGAAGAAGTGAGATTGGCAGAAATACTTGTGGGGTTCTTCCAAGATAGAGCTGAGAGCGATGCGCGTGTGCTCTGCTCCCTCCCTTGATCTGCAGCCTGCAGGTGCTTGTAGAGTCGGAGGGAGGTCGAGGAGGTCGGTGACGCGCCTCGAATGCGGCGGCAACCGCGGCGTGCTCGTGGCCGATCTCGGCGCCCGCTCGTCTCAACCAATCTTCGTCTGCAGGCGCGCATCGTTGGTTCTAGCTGTCGAACGAATGCACCTTATGCTGTGACGCTATGCACTATGCAGCCTGCGGGTCTCCATGAATCCAACAGCGGCCTCAAGTGTGTGACTGCAGGTAAACAAACTTATCGGACCGTTCGCTTCAGCTTATTCAGCTAATTTATTAGCCACCAAACAGTGTTTTCCTCTCACAACAAATCAGTCGTTTCAACTTTTCAACCGGCTTATAAGCCGAAGCGAACAGGTCATCATCACTAGAGACTGGCTTCGTTTTGCAGTCGGACTGCTATCTCGATGATGTGTTTCGTGCTGCACTTTTATCATCAGAAGAGTGGTGTTAGCCTTCGTTTGGGTGGGCCGGAGTCGAAGACAGACTGGTTTGCATGGCCCACTCACGATGGGACGGCCCATACACCTTTCACGGGCATGTTTATTCCAGAGACAGTCGATCGATCAACGGTCGAGATTTTCCGACGGAATGATAATGATGATAGATGAGCCATCCAATCCAACGACTCTTCTCGCTGTAACGGGATTTGATACAACACCCAGGTCGGCGCTGCACGTAGAGGACGGCGGAAGGAAATTCGTTTCTTCACGTCGGCGCCTCCAGCCATCATCCCCAACAGCTTTATTCCCTCCCTCCCTCGCGATCATCATGCAACGCCTGGCCCCTGTGCCAGCCCAACCCTTCGTGCGCGTCCCCTCCACCTCTGATCTGTCCCATTATTTTTCTCCCCAATCCTCTTCTTCCGCGACGCCCCCCTTGATCACTTCCGATCCGATTGGTCATTGCATCCGCGTTGAGCGCGCGCGCGCGCTGCCACCTCGCCGCATGAGACCTGCCGCGCCGTGCGCCGCCGGTCGCCCTAGTAGCCGTCGCGAGCTGGATGAGCCAGCAGCTACCGCGACGATGAGGATCACGGTGCGGACGCTGCGCGGGGAGCGGGTGGCGCTGGACGTCGACGGCGTCGCCACGGTGGCGCAGGTCAAGGGCATGGTCGCGGCCAGGGAGGGCGTCGCGGCGGACATGCAGCGGCTCTTCTTCGCCGGCCGGCACCTCGACGACGACGCACTGCCCGTCGCGCACTACGGCGTTCGGCACGGCTCCGTCGTCTTCCTCAGCCTCCGCCTCCGCGCCGATTCCTCGCAGTACGTACGCACCCGTTGCTCCAACGTAGAACTCCTTAACTTGTGATGTCTGTGGCATGTTCGACTGATCGATAGATCGTCGACGCGGAAGGCAGGAGATGCGTAACGTGCAAATGCAGCCAGAACAACAACCTGTGACAGCGAGGCAACTGATCGATCAGCAACAGCAACAGCTGATTGTTTTCGATGGCGATGGCCACCACGAGGCCGCGAGAGGCCGTGGCGGCGGCGAGGAGGCCATCATCAAGAGGAAGCCGGTGTCGCGGCGCTCGCTCCGGAAGATCCTGTCGCGGCTGCACGTGGACGTGTGGACGGCCCAGCACGACGCCAAGTTCCTGGACCTGCTGCACCGGCACACGCGCGGCGGCGGCGGGGACAGGCGGTCCGTGGGCGACCTGACCGCGGACGACTGGCGCGCCATCCGCGCCGAGCTTAACGCGGCGACGGCGTCCGCGTTCCCCGTCGACGAGCTGCAGCGGCGGCTGGCCGAGTTCCGGCGCGAGTTCAACGCCGTGAGCCGGATCAAGGAGCACCACCGGTTCAGCTACGACGCGCGCCGCCGGGTCGTCGTTGCCACGGAGGCCGAGTGGAAGCGCTACGTACTGGTACGGTCGGTGCTGATCAGCTGATCGCGACACGCGGATTCTCTGATACTCTGAACGGAAACGAACGATGCGTTCTTCTTATCTTTGGTTGGTTTGGGGGTGTTTCAGGAGAACCCGGGGGCGGTGGCGTACGAAGGGAAGAGCCCGCACTTCGGTCGCCTCCGTGCGATCTTCTCCGGCGTTGGCGTCGGTGGTGCGGAGATGCGTGGCGCGCGCGGCGTGGCCAAGCAGTGCCGAGAGTCCCGGGCGAAGAGATGCCTGGGCAAACTGCTGCGAAGCTTTGGGCTCCGATGTAAGTTGTAAATATATTTTGGACACGGTAAGTGGTGTTGTGTTAACACTTGGGCCAACCCAAATCGTATGTACTAGCATGGAGAGGCACAATTCCAGTCAGCTCGAAGTTTTTCCTTCTTTTTATGCCGGACGACCCCGGAATTTCGTTCCTTCGTCAGCAACGGAATTACAAGTTTTTTTTCGGGAAAAAAAGAAATTACAAGTTTTTGAGACCAAGTTTTGTAAAGGACATACTTGCACGGTCCTGTCCGTTCTGCTAGTACTTTCGACCCTTTTTAGTTCCACACAGGTTTGTCAGGATTCTAACAAAAAGAATGGAGAATGCACACGTACACCCCACTGTGACAACAGACAACCGACGTGGCAACCAAGTAACAAGAAAAACTAAAATTATCCATCCTTGCATAATATCACGATCGTTAGTTGTAGGATCAAATGATATAATTTAAGCAAACATATCGAGAACATTTCTTCTAGAGAAAAGAAGGAACAAACATAGGTGGTGGACGCCAAATTACGGTTGCAATACATATATACTTATCGCCCAACAATATTAGCATGTGTCTATCTATAATTTATGTGACAATTCAAACATAGAAAATACACAAGAAGAATATATCTACTAAAATCTATGTAACAATTCAAGCAAAGAAAGTATAAAAGTAAGGAATGTTCACCGGTGATAGAGCCTAGCAGGATGCATATGCCCCCTACCCCCACACCCACTCTTGTTCCTTATGTGTATGCGGATTCCTTCTTACAAAGTGTAACACCTCGGGTGTTAATCTTAGGCATCATAAACTTCATTAGAGCGTAATTGAGCATCATGTCAAGCTCTTTAATTGTTGTTGTTGTCCAAATTTAACATTGTGAGGTAACTTAAATTTTGGCCACATAACTGTGGCTCCTGTTAATATATTTAAATACTATATGCTAAATGATGAATTTAAAGCATTTTTGCATAATTTTTGGCTGATGTTTGCTTGTGTTAAAAATTCAGTGAAATTTCAATTTTAACCATTTTTCTTTTTCAATTGTGTGCAACCTGATCAGCTCTGCAGTTGATTCAAGTTCCACTGTGTTATTTGTGGTTTTACCTTTCAAATGGGTATTGTTGGGTAATTTTTAGACACCTGTAACTTGCTCATTGAAGGGGGAAACTTTATTTCAAAACAAATTGCCGTTGGGCCCGCCTGTCATCTCCTCCTTTCTCCCTCCTCCTCCTGCCCATGCCGTGCCCATGCGGCCAGCATCCCGTCGGTACTGGCGATGGCACTGCTCGGCCATCCTTGCTCGTCCTTGTTCACTAGCCGTCAGAGCAAGGCCGATGACTTCCGCGACCTCATCTTTCCCAAGCCGGCTGGCCTCAACTATCTCTCTCTCTCTCACTCATTTCTTCTTCCTCCTCCAGCCGAGGAAACACCGAGCTGAGCAGAGCCTGTCCGCCGGTCAAATCCTCGGCTTCCGCTCCACCATCTTCAAATCACCGCCTCCCACGGCTTCCTGACCTCCTACTCTTCCCCCTCGACCACTCCTTGTCCGCCGCCGTAGCTCCTGGCGCCGGGGATGTCAAATCCCGCGGCCGCCATTACCGTCGGCCCAAGCTCGGGCGCCGCCGCTAAACACCACCTCCCCGGCCTCCTTGTCCCCAACAAGCAGCCAAAACGGGGTCGTGGTGAAGCCCCGGTGCTCCTGCGCCCATCACCGGCCGCTCTCCCTCGCCGTGCCGACCTCCCGGCACCGCTCCCCATCCGCCGGTCTACCGTCGCCCGAAGACCCTGCTGCGCCGCTTCCTCCTCACCGCCGGACCCTTTGCTAGTGAGATCCCCTGCCTCGGCGAGCTGCCCCTTTGCCTCCCGCGCCGCCGCGCCTCGCCATTCCCCGTCGCCGGCCAAGGCCACGGCCGGCCATGCGTTGCCGGCTCGTGCCTGTGTGCGTGGGTGTGTTGAGGGTGAGAGAGAGCGGAGAAGGAGAGGGGGTATGGGAAAAGATTTAGGGAGCCATGTGCAAGAGAACTTTTGATATAAGGGGCTAGATGCAAATTGACCTCAGTTTTCTTTATTCTCCTAGATTCAAATAGCTGCAAACTTTGGAATTGCATAGTAATTTGTATAAAAATGAGAAAAATGCAAAATAAGTTTTGATAGCTTCCTGATGCCATCTAGCTTCAAACAAAAATGAGTGTGTGCATGTCACTATTGTATATTTTTTCTATAATTTATCTTGTGCTACACTTGTTTAATGCATGGTAAATTGTAGGTTGCTCCAAAAATTATGAAACTAGTTTTGTTAGCTTCCTTGCATCATGTGTGTTTCAGATCTGTAACTTGAATACGTGAAATATGTGGTTTTTCTACTGTTTTCAAGCTATCTCTTGTGTGCTGGCTTAATTTTGTTATGTGCATAGTAATTATCAGAAAAATGATAAAATGATGAAACCACTTTTGTTGCTCTAGTTTTTATGTATAAAATCTCTGAAAAATTCTATCCATATTTTTATAGATGATTTACATGCCTTTTATGATTTAATGTGTTTAATTATAACTTAACTTGTTTAATTTGTACTTAAATGTTGAAAATTGATTTTGATGTAAATCCAACTGTCATGGTCTGGTTTTGTTGTCCTTTATCAGTATAATTTAATCATATTCGTTACTCAACCCGTGACTTTAATCTTGCAATTCCATGTTGCTAATAGCTTAATCAATTAAGGGATCCTTTTAAATAATCCTATAGGGTTGTCTAATTGTTTTAGCTTGTTGTTCTATGTATAAATTATATCTTGCAACTCTAATCATCACCTTGCATCACCATATTTCCTTGCATAGTCCTTTTGTGCACTTGCTCAGTAATGACTACCCAGTCATGTTTTAAAATGTTAAGCATTCATACTCACTTGCACTGCATCATGGCTGAGCAAGGAGAGAACGACCAGCTGGAGCAGTCCGAAGACCCGGCCCAAGGTTGGAAGGACAAGGCCTTATTAGTGCTAACACCGAGTAGTAGAAAGGCAAGCCTCAGAGCATAACCCTTAATTTCAGTATTAAATGGTTATTTATTTAAGTATTGTGCATTAAGTTTCTATTTGTTGATTGAAACCTTAGATGCATAGGGATTCCTACTAGTATGTGTAGGCATGCTTAATTAGAATTCGTTAGAAATCGAGTGATTTCCTGTCACTCGCGAGATATAGGACCTTTGATATTTATGGTAAAAGTTACTTAAGAATGAATCAGTGAGGAAAGAAAAATGGAGATCGGGTGGAGACGAGTTTGGTTAAGGATATGACATGGATTGAAAGTAAACCTTCGCCTGTGTCAATTAAGGTCCGAACCATTGTTGGCTGTGCTGATCGAGTTTGAACAGTACTGATTGCATGCCGGGAGTAGGAGGTAGTCGAAACCGGTAAACCTATGTACCTTCGTGTGCGCTAGTAGATTGAGCTTGATATCGTTGTCTTATTCATGTACTAGTCTGTAACTCATGACTGACCTGGGAGGTACGGTGGGGACTAGTACTTAAGAGTCGCGGGGTAGTTCAAATGCTGGCGTTCATGCAGAGAACGGTTGCTATGCGCAGCTTGACGGGACGTGCGTATGTCGTGTGATTAGGTTTACCTTGTAAGGGATAAAATCGGATCGATTCGTTGTACCTCTCAGATAAGAGAACCTTGATCTCTTAGTCACATCTTAGTAAAGAAGTGGAATGAAAATGGAATGGTGATGATATGACATATGTTTATGGTATTCTTTAATGATTAATGTTGTGCACCATACTTGCTCTAAGTTAGTTATGCAAACCTAGTTGGTACTTGCTACATATTAAACTTGAGCTAAAATATTGAAAGGAAGGATCTACTTGTAGTAAGTTTCTTTTGCAGAAAGAAACCTAGCAAACCAGAAGCCTTGCATACTAGTAGTCGGCTAAGTATACGCTATAGTTGGGTAAGTCTTGCTGAGTATTAGTATACACAAGGTTGTTGTTGTGACCCTATTTCAGGTGAGGTTGCTTCCCTGTGATGGCACACCGGTAGGCTCGATGTGTTGTCATCTGCATGTTGTTGTTGTTAGTTTATCGTCTAGCTTAACTTTACCTTTGGTTTTCAAGTTTCTTCTTTTTTGTGTTCAAAAGCTCTGTATCATTCGTGTATTTAATCTCTGTTTGTAAAAGTTAAGTGTTGTACATTAATTTATGTAAACTTTGTGATGTTTGTATCATCTCTGCTCACCTTCGTGTGAAACTTGCGGTGTATTATTTTGATCGAGATATTCAATGGTTGAATCGGGCTTGACCTAACAGACTGTCAGATTACACCATTTTAAGTGCGTATTGACTGGATTAACTATTAAGAGGATGGTTAGCATACTTAAGCTGGTTTAATTTGGGTGGTTTTGCCACACAAAGTGAAAGAAAGAAAGAAAATGCGTGTGTGTGATAAATATAAAGAGAGGGTGGATTCCTTTGTCAAAACCACTTCTTGGTGGTGTTCGAAGTTGTGATGTACAACTTCATCCAGTAGGATCTAAATCACATGGACCTCAATTTACACAGGTACTTTTTGGGCATGTGATACAAGCATACTTGTAGATGTGTGCGTTGGCGTGTACATTTACGTCAGTTGTAATAATGAAAAAAAGTGATTGATCCCCTTATTCCAACCCATCTTACGTCCTAAAGTGTTTATGAGAAGTACAATGACAATATAATCGTGTTATTTTTTGTTAGCTAGTTTTGTCTATCTCCTGTAAGACTGGTTGCACTTTCTACCTTTTCACAAATTCACCATGGTCGGGAAAGGCCTATGCTATGGTCATATAAAGAGCATAGCAGAAATGCACTACACTTAACAAATAGCTTATAACGTTGGACGTAAACATCAATTGTGATCGAACATAATTTGGTCAAAGAAAATGTACAATAGACATATGGCCTAAGCGACGGTGGCAACCAAGCACAAATCACCGAACACCGATTGTGATCGAACATAATTTGGTTTTTGTCATGGAGATGGGCCATTGGACGCGCAGCTCTAGCTGTAAGAATTTTAAAATCTGTTCATCTTAGCTCCAGATTTTTTTTTTAGTGGGAGCTGTGGACATATTAAAGGAATTAACAACTTTTTTTTGGTTTGTTTGAGCTGCAGTGCTGCGCGCGCGCACACCTCTGGCCTGATATTTCGCTGGGAAAAAAAAATCCATCAGCGACAAAAGCGTACACAAAAGGCTATTACATGAAAGCTTGGGCCTAGCCCAAAGTAAAAAAAGTAGGCCCAAGTCTGATCCAGCTCGTAGTAACCCGCCTGATCGATCCATTTAAGTGGCAGTTCGAGCAGCAGGCACACCGACTACGCAGAGTCATCATGGCTGTGATGGTTGTTAGACGGAACGTTTTCACCATCCGCAGTCAAGGCGTGCCCAGGACGACTGTCCCGCCGACGGGGGCACCGACCCGGCGACCCCTAGCCGGAGGGGACGCCTCATGATGGCATTCACCGTTCATCCCATCCAATCATCCATGATCCATTCCATCCACGGTTGCAATCTTACACGCAGACTGGTACACGCGTGGCACATGATTGCTGCTGACGTCTCGAGCTGTGCGTATCAAATACTCTCCAAAGGCCATGTTTAGTTACCCCCAACTCCTAACTTTGACACTATGCAAAAAGAAGATTCCCCGTCACATCAAACTTGCGGTACATGCATGGAGTACTAAATGTAGACGAAATTAAAAATTAATTGCACAGTTTTGTTGTACTTTGCGAGACGAATCTTTTGAGCCTAATTAGTCAATATTTGGACAATAATTCACAAATACAAACGAAACGCTACAGTGTGCTACAGTGCTGGCACAGTGATTTTGCATCTCCCAAATTGGCCAACTAAACAAGGCCAAAGTTTGGTAGCATGTGAACGGTATTCACAGACGGGTTCAGCGACTGATCAGTATCTAGTGATAGGAAGGATGCATGCCAATTGCCAACAGTGTCAGAGACAGGGACCCTGTCCCTTTGGCTGCCTGGCGCTGGTGTTCCTGCTCCTTCACGTCCATTCACTCGTTTTCAGCGATATCGTGCAGCGCTTACGGGATTTGGATACGAGATTTTAAACTTGAGCAGAGTCACATCGAATGTTCGGATGCTAACTAGGATGACTAAATATGAGCTAATTGCAAAACTAATTGTACAAATAGAGTCTAATTCGCGAGACAGATCTATTAAGCCTAATTAATCCATCATTAGCAAATGGTTACTGTAGCACCACATTGTCAAATCATGAACTAATTAGGCTTAATAGATTCATCTCGCGAATTAGACTCCATCTGTGCAATTAGTTTTATAATTAAACTATGTTTAATACTTCTAATTAGTATCAAACATCCGATGTGACAGGCCGCTAAACGGCCTGCATCCAAACAAACAGGCCCTAACTAACCTCTGCTTTTGGTAGGTAAAGCCTCTTATTATATTCCGCTGCAAAAAGAAAACAAATAAAAGGCAAAGAGATGGATGGATCGGTCGAGTGCAGGCGGCAGCCTAGCGGGCTAGCACTAGCGGGGAGCACGATCTGTACAAACCCCCAAGTGATGAATAATCCGTCAACATGTGTTCCAGCTTCCAGAAATAAAAATACTAGTCTAGTTAAGCTGCTGTTCGGACGTCGATCGAGCCGGTACAATGATTGCTCGATCGATCAGCACAGAGTCTTGATTCGCTTGGCTTGCCTGGCCACTACTTCATTCGTTGATGAATGATGACGCGAAAGCTTGGAATCCATTACCAGCAAGCACCAGTAAACCCACACTTAAAAAAAAAAGAGCAGAAAAAAGATTAGTCCTTGATCGCGTTTACCTTTATTTGCTAGCTGTAAACAGCTAGTTAAGCAGATGACATGGCGGCACCCCGATCGATGGAGGTCGTTTTCTCTGACTGCAACGTCTCTGCGTCTGCAAAACCAATGGTATACCGCGCTGAAGGTGGGCCATGCCCCCCCCCCCCCCCCCCGGGGCGACCAATGGAAATCCCCATTGCGTGAACAGTAAACCTGCTGCTGTTCATCGATTTTTAAAAGCAGATTAGCTGCTCAAGCTCCGCCACTGGTATACCCCGCGTCATCATCGGCGTCGCGGCATGGTGGTGCCGTGATGACTCGGTGGCGCGCGCGGAGACGAGCGCGACGGCCGCTGGCTGGCTGGCCACGCCCGCTTGTCCCCACCCGTAGCCCCCGCGTCACCCGCCGTGTACACGTCCCGCGGCCGTAGCAAGCAAGCCAACCCCCGCTCGCACACGTGCCCGCCGGTGGACGGACGGAGCAATCCAACCCCCTCTGGGGTCGGGGACCGGGACGAGGGCCTCGCTCGCGCGAGGGGAGGAGAGGAGGGAGGGGCGTACGAGAGGAAAGCGACGCGGCCCTGGCGAGCGGAGCGAGGCGAAAGCGGCCGGCGAGCGACGCGCGGGCCGCGTGGGCGCCGCTCGTTGGCCGCCCGCCCCCGCACGTAAATTTTTTTTCCGTCAGGCAAAGCGCACACGCACGACGCTTATCCCGCGCGGAAAAGGGGGAAAGCGACGGCCCGCCACGACCGCGGCCGGCTGGGCCACCCTATCCCAATCCCCGGCTTCCACCTCGCCGCGCCGGAGGACGGGGACGGAGCATACTTGCTCGCGAATTAAACTAGGTGCCGTCGTGGCTCGCGGTGATGATGGCGATGATGATTTTGGACGATGACTAGTAGCTAATTGAACCGATTATGAATGAATTCATATAAATAATCCCGTCGACTTTTTTTTGGCTATCGTCCTTGTCCATACAGATTGTGATAAAGAAATCCAAAAGACGTGAGGAGGGGATTGGGCTTTTTTCAAAAAATTTCCCCCTCTTTCTCTTCTAGTGCTTGGTCTAGTGCGATAATGCAGATAAAGCAGAACACCTACTAACTAATCGACACACCAGCACCTACCTACTTTTGCTAGGGAGTTTGCGAGTATACTATCAGTAGAGTTTGCAAAGCTGGATCAGCGATGTGCACGCTGGGAACGTGGTATTGCGCAGCATGCGTTTTCGTGCCATGCGTTTCAGTTGTCTAAAATTGGCTCAAACTGCACTCATCCTGTCAAGTCATTAGTTCAAAATTCTAAAGATATGGGCAGATTTTTCATGATCCTGTGCTTAATTTGACCGTCACACGTGTTTTACTAGTCCTTAGCTAGGCGACAAGAAACCAGAGGAGAAAAGGCGAAGAGAAGATTCTCCATCAGCATCCCAATTGCTTTCACTAGAACGTAGGGATTTTACAAGAAACTCACAGAATTCGGTCCGATTTTCATTTTATCCATGTAGCATAGGATTTAGGAAAGAATCCAGCATCCCAATTCCCAAACTCACAGCCGAACCCTTTCACCAGCCAGTTATTACCTAAACAGCCAACGAGTGCTGCAACTTGCAAACTGGAAGTGTCCAGCTGCTGCAGTCACGAAACATTCGGGCGATCTATCGATGGAACTAAACAAAGCTCCCACCTCAATCTCCAGGTGCGCGGGGAGCCAGCCCAGGAACACTGACCCAGCCTCGCCGGTCACCGGTCACCACCACACCCTCCCCACCCCCACACACTGCGTGTGCATGCACTGAGCTGAGAAGATGAGAACTTGGCGGATTCCCCCCGACAGCTACGTGTCACCCGCGCGCGCCAATGGACAATCAGCCATGGCCATCGCTTGACCCGGCCTGCCTCTGCCTGGTTGCCCATCCGCCCAGCCATCCTTCTTGATATACTCCAGCGCACCGAGTCGAGCCGGGCACAGCCACGCACCACCACCAGCGCCATCCACGGAAGAACGAGCACGGCGGCCCTGCTCATGCATGGTGCAGCCTATTAGCTCCCCGCCGCCGGCGACGACGACCTCCACCACATGTTGCATGAGCAGCAGGCACCGGCAGTAGCAGCCGCAGCCGCAGCAGCGCCGCCGCCAGTGCCATCGGCGCCGAGCAGTAGCCACGACGAGGACGGC
This sequence comes from Setaria italica, assembly GCF_000263155.2. NCBI lineage: Eukaryota > Viridiplantae > Streptophyta > Magnoliopsida > Poales > Poaceae > Setaria > Setaria italica. Next base: position 2,464,939 of record NC_028458.1, read on the forward strand.
GATGGGGGCGAGGGCGCCGCGACGACGTTCCGCGACATCCACCCGCTGACCCCCGACCCGCCGACGCCACTACCCCCCGCGCGCACGGGCTCCGCCGCGTCCTGGGACACCGCCAGCCACCGCTCCTACTCCTCCGAGGAGCAGTACATGACGATGAGCCGCGAGTTCACCGCCATGGTCGCCGCCGGGGCGACCATGCAGACCGGCCCCAACGCCAACAGCGGCGGCGGGTACGACAACGGCGCCGCCGACCAGCTCACCAGCATCGGCGAGGACGAGCTGGAGGAGACCAACCCGCTGGCCATCGTGCCGGACAGCCACCCCATCGCGACGCCGGCCAGGTCCAGGGCGTCCGGCCTGGAGGTGGTGCCCGCGGGGCCGCCGCCCCCGCCACCGGCGCACGTGGAGGCCAGCCAGGTGAAGAAGGAGGAGGTGGAGACCAAGGTCTCGGCGTGGCAGACGGCGGAGGTGGCCAAGATCAACAACCGCTTCAAGCGGGAGGAGGTGGTCATCAACGGATGGGAGACCGAGCAGGTGGAGAAGGCATCCGCCTGGCTCAAGAAGATCGAGGTAATCCAAATCCAATCAACGACAGACGAAACTCTCCCCTATCCTTTTTTCCCCTCTTGATTGAAGGAAATTTATCTAAAAAATTGTTGTCTTCTAGATTAGTTTCTCATGACTGCTTGCAACGTGGTATGAACTTTGCATCCTAATTCCAAAATTGCGAGAACCGAGTCTGACTCTGACATAGTATATCTGCTGTAGCCTGTAGAGCTTAACAAAGTTCTTCACGAGCAGAGGAAAATAGTTAAACATGATATACTAAATCAATTTGCCGATTTTGTTGTCTTGTACTATAAATCAAATCTGTATATATTCAACCTCATTATCGATGCAGTAGGCATCTGTGAGATTTCTGACGGATAGACTGAAAGCAGAGGGGTACAGCTATCTTCTTCATACAACTCTGAATATTCAGTCCTACAAGGGGAAAATATGGATCGATTTTGCTCTCGGAACTTAATATCCATCAAGGCAAAAGATCAACCAACTTCAATCGTGTGTTTCGTACATGCTTAGTCTTATTGTCCCTGAAGTTCACTTTGATCTCCGAGTGAAGGTGACCGGCGTCTGCTAACAAAAATGGCTCGCTTTCACTCACATGGATCTCCCTGTGTTGCGCAGAGGAAGCTTGACGAGCAGCGCGCCAAGGCGTTGGAGAAGACGCAGAACGACATCGCCAAGGCGCGGCGCAAGGCGGAGGAGAAGCGGGCGTCGGCGGAGGCCAAGCGGGGCCTCAAGCTGGCCAAGGTGCTGGAGCTCGCCAACTTCATGAAGGCCGTCGGGAGGGTGCCCACCAAGCGCTCCTTCTTCTAGCCGCCGACCCGGCACTCGCCTCGCCGTCCCTTCAGTTCTCCATCACTACCGGTGTGCTCAACCCCTGCTGCTTTGCTGCTGCTCCATCGAGGCATCGATCATCATAGCTACTAGCTAGTAGCAAGCTTGTGTGACGATGTATGCCGCTGCATCCGAGAACCCTAATTGTAAAAAAGATTTGTATACGATGTACTGTCGCCGCCCATGTGATGCCTGTGATCCACCATCCATCGCAGCGCAGAGCGGCCGTTCTTCTCTTTTTTGTTTGGCTTGTATATCGATCCATCCGTATGGTGTTTGAGTGATCTGTTTGCGTAACCGTGCAAACATTCAGAAACCCAACACTGCAAGAGCTTATTACTTGTGCAGAGAATAGGACCACATCACTGCAATACCTCAATACCTCATTCGTGATTTTCTTGCCTTTTTGCTACAATCTGCATACGATTGTCACCATGATTGGTGCATTAACTTCTGGTCACCCTGTATCATGATCAGAAGCTACTGTTCTTACATGTCTGTTTATCATCAAGAACCATCATCGCACATCATGTGTCTGAATGGCATTAGCAGTCGCACGCACATCATCGCGACCCATCAAGAACGGCATGGCGACTTCGAGAGCCAGGATACGGAGCTCCTCCCTCGCCCTCGTCTGCATCGTCTGCACGTCGTCCAGTCGATCTGCCCTTTTCCTCATGCCAAGGCCAGAGCCTTGATCTGGAGCCATGCAATCGGAAGACAGGGTCGGATTAATCAAAGGTAGGATCGAGAGGGACAGGTGCGATTGACCGGTGGAAGATGGGTCCTCGCGTCGACAGAAGAATCGGGCAATCGGCATCATTCGTGGCCGTAACGTCGGCGACGGCGAGATGCTTAGCCGCGTCTCGCTGGCACTCACCGTAGTCCAGGCACACCGGATGGGGACAGTCACTTGCGAAAGGCGAACTCTAACCTCCCAGATTCCGAGCTGGTCAAGTCTCGAGATGGTGTCGCATGCAGAAACTGCTGGTAAGCCTGGTAGCAACTGCCTGTTAGAGCATCTGGTAGGCTTTTACAGCGATAGTTTCCACCGAAGAACAGAAGATTTACTTAACGGTGTCGGTGTGGGCATCTCAGCATCAGTGTCCGCCCGTTTCTTGTTCTTCTCGTGGGTTTTGCCGCCTCTGCTTTACGTTGACCTCTGAAGTCTGAACTGTCTGTGATCACCTACAGCCTGAAAGTATAGAATGATAGAAGGTACTCTTACGCTACAACCCACGGGTCTGTAATCTGGGCATGGGAAGATGAACATGTGGATAATTAGTGCCAAATGCGTGCATGCTTTTGTGACGGCTTGGGGTGATCAAACCGATTTGTTCTGCAATACCTAACTTCGTATTGGCATAATTGTAGTAGTATGCCTTGGGTTTCAGAATCTGAAAGTCAATTTATTTTTGGGAGTATTTATTTATCTGTCAATAGATTTTTCGGAGTAAAATCTGTCGAATTTTATGATGTTGCATATGTTTTTCTTTGATGTTACAAATATTATTCCCCCATGTTGCATATGACTGAAACATGAAGTATTATGCAACATGTGAAAGTGCATCTGGACCTCTAAGTGGGTTTTGGTGAATTGAATGACAAAATAATTAAAGAACTAACTTGTTGGCTTAAGTTTGTGAGCAGGGTTTTATTCTCATATTCATGATGTAATATTGTCTCATATGTTGAATGTGTATTATATGGCTCACAATGAAGATAGCAAACAAGTATATGATTCCGTGATGCAATTGTATGATCAATGACAAGCAAGGATGAAATAAAACTTGGGGCTAGAAGTTTCCAAATCATGTGATAGCTTGATTAACAAGTGAAGGGATCATTAAGAAGAATAGTGATATTCACAAATGAAAGTTACAAGACTTCATGTGTATATGATAAAAAGGACATGGGCTGATGTGTTACATATTGATCTTATTATTGGAAACTTGCCATTTATGGGATATTATTTATAAATTAAGAACAAGCATTTGAAAAGGATTTCAAATAGGATTTTATTGTTGGTGTCAAAAGCAAATCTAAACTCAAAGTGGCAAGAACATATGAAGAAATCAAGCGAGGTACTAGAGCGAGGGACTAAGCAAGCTTTGGTTAAGCGACGGTTTGAACCATATGCGTTTTGCTAAGGTGAAGTGGCTAGTATCCGTGGGATTTCGAACTATCATATCTAAATCTTACCGAGGGAAGCAATGCAATGCATCTAATTGATCATGATTGATAAAATGAAGTGACTTAAGGATTCAAGTATATCTTATCAAGAATGATGGAAAATCTTAAGTCACTAGCTCAAGTTGGATATGCTCAAGATGATAGCAATGCTGAGAGCCCTCAAGTGACTATTGATCAAAGTATGACATGGATGAAGACTTACAAGCTCAAGTGGATAATATTGTGAGGGATAAGGGTACCCACGAGTCCCCACCAATCAGGATACTGGCCGGCCATGGCGTGCGGGGCAAGGCATGAAGACACGTGAAACACAAACTCGGAGGTCGGGCGAACAGACTCCGTCCGGATATTGCGGGATATATGTTGTAGTCCGACTCAAATTGCTTTCCATGTAACAACGGAATAGGAGTAGATCATATCCGACTTGTCACCCTAAGTCGTCAGCCTATATAAGACGGTCAGGGACACCCCCCGAGGGTAACTTAAACTCAACCCAACAGACATGAACTCTTCGCATACTATACCAACAATACAATCCATCAGAACACATGACGTAGGGTATTACTCTCCGGGTGCCCGAATCTATCTAAACCTTGTGCCCCTATGTTATCATTCGAGTTCTTGGTCTTACGATCTCCCCCGCCTACAAATTTACCATCTAGGTAACCCAGATGGACTGCCGGTCACTGAATCCGATAGTTGGCGCGTTACGTAGGATGATCGTGAGATCTTCTCGGGAACTCGACGGCAGTCATCATCAACATCTCCTCAAAATAGGAGGCGGCGCTGCATGCCGCGGGACGTCGGCGCCCGTCATGCTACATCCTCGATGCCGCCGAGAACGCGTCACGTGCGGCCGTGAATTGCCCGTGCAACGGCCGAGCGGGATTCCCAATGCACGTCAAAAGCTGATGTGCCGCTGAGCATACAACCCTCATCTACGCACGCACGTCCTATATTCCTCTTTTGATCCTTTGTGCATGATTGTTCAGTTATACTCCTTCTATTCTAAATTATAGGTTGTTTTAACTTTATTAGATTCATAGACTTTGTTATACATTTAGATATACCATATGTCTAGATGCATAATAATATCTATGCATCTAGAAAAGTCAAAACGACCTATAATTTAGAAAGGAGTACTTTAACGGAAGTTTAGTGCTTAATTGGTCTGTTGGGTTGTTATGCTTTTCAAGAGTCGTCATTTTATATTTTAACCTTATCAGGTTGTCTCTTCCATTTTGTTGGCGATTCTAAATGATTTCTTTTTTATGTACAGATAAGCTTGTTGTCCAACAGGTTACCTGCATCAACGTGTCCGGAATCTTTGAACGATTTGGAATTGCTAAACCTTTTTGACTTGCACTAGCCGTATTTCTATGTAATAAGAGATTTTTAAATACTTAAGATTATAAACCAACCACTATCATCTTTTGCGCCTTCTACTAGCCAAATGTCTATACACTAGTATTTTGAATACCTAAGATTTCATAGATGAGCGAGCCTGGTAGCCTCATAATTTGTGCTATTGTGCATGTGCTGGGACACAGGGACAGTGGTAGTTTTCTCTGTTTTTTAACTCTATTAATCTGACCTGTGTGCTGTCTGGACTCTGAAATGACATGGTCACCTCTGTGAACGCCTGACGCGGCTGTTGAGCGTCAATGCAGCACCCGACTAAACTCTCCCCGGCTATTTTGTTTTCTATATAGCGTATGCGATATTTGTCTTGCATAAGTCGAAATATAGAAGTGGCTTTCAACCGGCAGTAGGTTTATCACCCGTGACATCGTATTAAGCCGCGGAGGGGTCCATGGTCTCGGTGACGGAGGCCAGCGCGGTTTTGGTTGTGTGTCCTGCCGCAGGACAAGCTCCGATGAGATCCACGCATCCTACCCCTATCCACAAACATACAATGTTTAGAACAGGCTAGCTAGGTTGGTCGGAGGGAGTATTTAGTATTGGATCGTAACGATCTCTAGTGCTGCTTGAGTAGAAATAAACTGCAGAGATTTCAAATGAAATGGGCAACAGTTGCATCCTAATTCCTAACGATCGTTGTGGCTAAAAGGTGGTGACTTAACACTAAACACTGAAGAATGGATTGTAATAGCCACCATATCGAGCAATGAAGATGAACACGGTTTCTTATGACTCTCCTGTCGGCTGTCCCTGGAGGCACTTGCACGCAGAGCGGGTAGGTTATGTCGAGCTGTCCGCTGCAGGCCAGTTTGTTAGCACTTGCACGCAGATCGAGCAGGTAGATTGAATTGGAGGAATGGCAAGGAATTGGGGACAAGTGCATTCTGTTTGATCACACATCATGGTGCTCTCCCTCCCTTCTCTCCTGTTCATACTTCATACAGTAACTTCATATAACATGTACTGACACATTGAAGGACAACTCGATCTCTACACTCCGAGGCAGACAAGCAAAATTGAGACACTGTCCCTGTATGCGGATGATGCAGTGGTGTTCTTCAATTAACACTCAACAATAAGGGATGATGCTCTTAGTCCCTATACTATCCTATAATGCAGCGCAGCGTTGGTCGAGCAGGCCGCGTTCAGTGCTCCAATTAATGGCACCCAAAGCTGCTGAGCAGGTGATGTTTGATGAAATGTCGCTTGGGTATGAGTATGACGCAGCTGCACCAGCTGAGCATATCGGGAACGCTGTGGCCAGCGGTGAGTATCCCTGTCCAGCGGTCTTCCCAGTTGGATTGGAACCGAGTTCTTCAATTCAAGCACTACTGCTTCCCTATGCAGCCGGCAAATCCAACTCAGATGCATAAGTTGAATTCCAATCCGGTTACGTTATCATGTGTTTTAGAGCTCAGATCCACCAATGAGGGCATCATCAGAACTGAATGAACTTTTTGGCTTTTGGTCTGCAGATGCTCGTCACTGTGACAACATGAATCGTTCCTGTAGGATGCTATGTTTGTTGCCTTGACCACTGGCTCACTAGAATTGATAATGGTGTTTAGCATGAAGGAACCATGTCATTTGGATTCAAGCATAGTTTTCAGGGGAGTATTGTGACACCTGTGATGCAGAGCCAAGAGGTCTAGAGCTTCACTGTCAACTAGTCCACCGTATGAGTCCATAAGCTGCCAATCGAGAAAGAGCACCGAGCAGAAAATTTGACACAATTATCTCGAGCTATAGGAGATGATTTTACCTCCAAATCTCGAGCCGGAAAATTTGACATGAAATTTGCTTTCTCTAAATGTGGAATAAAAGTGAGAGGCGAATCTCCTGCACCTCAGACCGACATAACTCCACAAGCTGACAGTAATATTAACTGCAACGCCTTATCTTTCCGAAAAGACTTTGACTGCAATGCTTCGATGCTACTCCCTCCGTTCCAAATTATAAGTCATTCCAACTTTCTTGGAGAGTCAAAGCATCTCAAGTTTGACCAAATTTATACAATAAAGTGCTAACATTCATGATATCAAATAGGTACCATTAGTTTCTTCATTAAATATATTTTCATAGTATATCTATTCGGTGCCATAAACTTTTGTAATTTTCTCTATAATTTTGGTCAAACATAAAATAGTTTGACTCTCCAAGAAAGTTGGAATGACTTATAATTTGGAACGGAGGGAGTACAATTTTGGTAGTACTCGTACAAGTGTATCTTAGGATAATACATAAGTTAATAGCGGTAACTAAATAAACACTGCATCATTGGAGCAATTATATGATATAAACAGAGGTATTGGCAGTATCAACTTCAATGGCCCTCAGTTCCTTATCCTTCATTGCTATAACCTCCCACACCTCCCTCCATGTAGTAGTGTGTGACCATCCAACCGCAGTGTCCCGTAGAGCCTAAAAGTAGAATTATACAAAAGTATATTAGACCCCAAGTCTCTGGTCTGGTTATATAAACGTGTAATATGACATATTTGCACACACTTTTGTGAAGGTTAGCAGGGGATCAAACCGATTTCTTTAGCTATACACAACTTCTTTATTGCATAATCATAATATGTCTTGGGTTTCTAAACTCCTTCTAAACTCAGTAGCATCAAAGACTTTTTACATCAATTTTCCATCGAAGCTAAACAACTAACAAAATTGACGATGGTTAACAGATTCCGACAGGCAAAGCATCAGTGTACTTGTGTCATCATATCAACGTTTAGTTCTATCACATTTAAATTAATTCACTAAATCAATGTCCTGGCTCCTGCTGGGCGCTGACTACTTTGCAGTTTGCAGCATAGCAATACAAGTAATTTCTGGTAGATAGGAAAAATACCTAACAAGTTGGGGCCAGCCGGCCAGGGCCTTGCTCGGATCGCCTGCTTGATTGGCTAGTTGGCTGATCTGCTGCACGCAGCGCGCCCCACAGCCACACAGGCGGACCGGCAGAGGCCAGACCGCCAGCCGCCAGGGGACACGGTGAGGGCGCGGGGCGCGGGCCTGGCGGCGGACGGCACGGGCGTGGTCGCGAGGAGGCGGAGGACGGTGCAAGACTCCCCGACGGAGGAGCGAGCGCGTCTGACGGGGTGGTTTTTTATTCCTTCGCGGATGCCCGTGGCAGCTAACGCCATTAGCTCGCCCATATAAGACGACACCCACAAGGCCACAACGTTGGCCGACGCTGAAAAAAAAATAGCCATGGCACGTTTTAGCATGCAGCGTTAATATCGCCGCGCTCCTTGGTGATCTCCCGTAGCAGTCACAGTCATACTGTTTCCATCCACTACCCAGCGCCCTTGCCCCTTGGAGATGAACTACCTCCACGGCGTGCTGCAAGCCAAGCACCGTTCCGCTACAAGCAGCCATGGATGGAAACGGTGGCATGAGAGGACAAGGCAGATGATCGCTTGGGTTAGAGTGTTACACTATGGGTCCTACAAGTTAGGATCAATCAAAATATTAAATTCGATTTGTAGTTATCTTTGCTATCGTTATTTTTTTTTGTTAAAATGTGTATTTGCTAGATAATCTAGTCGTATCTCTCATGTCATTGAAAATCATGCGTGTGTTCGGAATACTATGTCATGAGAATCCCTTTCCAAACTCTTTCTATCTCTGTTCTTCTTGCAAGCCAACCATAAATACTATCTGATCCCCAAGGCAAACCATAAGTACTCTGATTACATGTGTATTTATTAATGGTATTTTATTCATATGTAACTCAAATTACTTTATTATGCTTTCTTGTGTTCCAAAAAGTTCAAAGTTTCCATCCCGTGTTTTGTTTGGCAGGACTCCGACTGTGGTTGAAACGGCACTGGCTATAACTCCTCTAATGGAATACTTTTTCCCCCGACCTATGTAGTTAGAAAAACGTTCGGTAAAACCACTTCTCTTAGTGGTTGAAAATAGAAGAAAACATTAAATGTCTATAATACCTTTCTCTTTTTTCCTTTTCCTTTCTCTTCCCATTATTCCTTCCCTCTATTTCTTTCCCTTTCTCTACCTTCCTTATCCATTTTCCTACCTTCCGTCTCCCTCTCCCTCCCAGCGTCCCGTGACCCTTCACCCACGGGCACTGTCGTCATCGCCTCCGGCCCCTTGCATCCGCGTCGCCCACCGTCCTCTGACCTCCCACGCTAGCATCGCCGACAACCCCCCTCCCCCCAACTCAGGGGCAAGCTGGGGACTTTGACCCCACGGAAGGGATGACGCTATGGAAAGCTGTTTTTTGGGGCTTTTACTCCCTCTCCTGACTCCTCTCAGCGGAAATCTTGAGGCTCCTTCGACGGAGCAATTTCCTTTCCACCTATTTGGTAGGATTTTAGGAGAAGTCGGTGAACGAGCTACTCATGAAGGTAGAATCTTATTTTGCATCGGATTGTTCATGATGGTAAAAAAAAAATTGTCGACTCGATGATAACCAAGCGTAGATTTCCTCGTTCGTGAGAGTTTTCTGGTATCCTCTGAATTTTGCATTTGGACGATACGCAGTGGACTTCAATTGTTTGACATTTGACTGAGGGCATGTGTGCAGCTGACCCAAACATTCCACAACATTCACTCCTGCCCTTTCGACAGTACTCTACTGCAGCCAACCAATCACCAGCTGTCGCGCCTTGCCCCAGTCACTACCAACTCGGTCCCACGCGCCTTCTCCACCTGTACGCCGAACACGGGCGCGCACCCCCGACGTCACTGTCCCGTGGTCCCCTACCCCACCCCCACCCCGCTATTCCCCACTCACTCCCAAAACTAATCAAACCGAGGGCGGATCAGCTCGTACGCGCACGCGATTCCAAAATTAATCCGCGAAATCATAGGGTTTATCACCCCATCACCGGTTGCTAAACCCCGGCAAAGAGAGTGATACACGGCACGGCTGCACGGACGGGCGCACGCACCGATCCAATTCACGCGGCGGCGTGCGCTGCTCCCCACCCCAACCCATCCCGTCGCCGTCTCGCCGGTGCCGCGTCCCTTTCCTTTTCCTCTGGCCCCCGTCGCCGTCCCGCGCGAGCTCCCCCGCGTCTAATCCTCCGCGAGCTGGACGGTGCTCTCGCTGCCGCTAGTGCTGCTGCTGCTGCCACTGGGATTGGGGAGGCACCCCGTCGGCGCGCAAACCCGAGGCGAGGCGATTCGGTGCCGTGCCGATACGGGGGGTTCGTCCGGGTGCGAGGAAGCCGAGGAATGCGGTGAGTCGGCGGGGGCGAACCTCGCTCGGATTGGGGGTGGCCGGGGAGTGATCGGCGCGGGCGCCATGGACGGGGGCGGCCGAGACGCTGCGGTGAGTGGCAGGCATTTCGGTCAGGGGATGGGGAATATCACAGGGTGTTTTTCTCTACTGCGGTTTGTTTGGGGATTGGTCTGAAGGTGTTTTATGTTGTTTTTGTTTTTTGGTTTGTGCGCGTGCGAAGAATTCGGGGAAGCATAGGGCCGGTCAGGTGTGCCAGATCTGCGGCGACGGCGTGGGCACGGCGGCGGACGGCGAGCTCTTCACCGCCTGCGACGTCTGCGGCTTCCCGGTGTGCCGCCCCTGCTACGAGTACGAGCGCAAGGACGGCACCCAGGCCTGCCCGCAGTGCAAGACGAAGTACAAGCGCCACAAGGGTAATGCCCTCCTCGCCATGTGCATGATTTCCATGTAATAGTTCAGGTTAAGGGCAGCAGGCTAGGCTTGAGCAGCTGTTGAAATTAATCAGATAGTTGCATTTTAGTGGCTATGAGCAGGGAATAATTCAGTGATTGGCAAATTTATTCAGATTCTTACCAGAAGCTAGCCCTTTCAGTGAATGTTATAATCAAATTGCAGTGTTGAGTCGTGTTGCATTGTCACCAAGAGCGGCAAAGCAGCATGAAATGTTGTTAACTCCAACCCGAGGCTGAATCTTTGCTCAATTACGTTATCTTGTTTAGGGAGCCCTCCTGTGCATGGTGAGGAAAATGAGGATGTTGATACTGACGATGTGAGTGACTACAACTACCCAGCATCTGGCAACCAGGATCAGAAGCAGAAGATTGCTGAGAGAATGCTCACCTGGCGCACCAACTCACGGGGTAGTGATGTTGGCCTTGCTAAGTACGACAGTGGTGAGATTGGGCATGGGAAGTATGACAGTGGTGAGATCCCTAGAGGATATATCCCGTCACTCACTCATTCCCAGGTTGGAGCTGGATTTTTCACTTTAAATTTAATTTATATTAACTATATATCAGAAGAGGGGACTAATGTTCAGTTTTTTTATGAATTCGTTGTACAGATCTCAGGAGAAATTCCCGGAGCTTCCCCTGATCACATGATGTCTCCTGTTGGGAACATTGGCAGGCGTGGACATCAATTTCCCTATGTGAATCATTCTCGTATGTTTGTCAATCAACAATCATCACTATCTCATGCTTTGTTGGCTACTTCTGCATCTGCTGTGATCTAATTTGTGCATCTTGTTTCACACCAGCAAACCCATCGAGGGAGTTCTCTGGTAGCCTTGGTAATGTTGCATGGAAAGAAAGAGTGGATGGATGGAAAATGAAGGACAAGGGTGCAATTCCTATGACTAATGGGACAAGCATTGCTCCCTCAGAAGGACGTGGTGTCGGTGATATTGATGCATCTACTGACTATAACATGGAAGACGCTTTACTGTAAGTTTGAATACGCTTGTGTTTACCATTAACCAGCTTCGAGCGTACCGATAATTAATGTTTCCTGCATTATCTCAGACACTAACACTGTTAACAGTAGTTTGCACTTTAATGTGTTTGGAAGTCTAAAACCGTATGTGAAATCCTGCCTTTTTGGATAAACTTTATGCATTGCTCTCGGATTAATCAAATAAATTATGTAGATGTAGCAGTCTATCAAACATGTTAATGCTGACTTCTCATGTCCTTTTTTAGCAATAACTCTTGTGGATCCAAATTGCAGGAATGATGAAACTCGGCAACCTCTATCTAGAAAAGTGCCAATTCCTTCATCCAGAATAAATCCCTACAGAATGGTCATCGTGCTACGTTTGATTGTTCTCTGCATTTTCCTGCACTACCGTATCACAAATCCTGTGCGCAATGCATATCCACTGTGGCTATTGTCCGTTATATGTGAGATTTGGTTTGCTCTGTCCTGGATTTTGGATCAGTTCCCGAAGTGGTCTCCAATCAACCGTGAAACTTATCTTGATAGACTGGCTTTAAGGTGATGTGAAATATTTAATGCCAATACAAAACTGTCTCCATTGTTCTAATACTGACACTTTCACAATGCTACTTCCATTACCAGGTATGACCGAGAAGGTGAACCGTCTCAGTTGGCTCCTGTTGATATTTTTGTTAGTACCGTGGATCCTATGAAGGAGCCTCCTCTTGTCACTGCAAATACTGTGCTTTCCATTCTTGCTGTTGACTATCCGGTTGACAAGGTGTCTTGCTATGTATCTGATGATGGAGCTGCTATGCTGACTTTTGATGCACTTGCTGAAACTTCAGAGTTTGCTAGAAAATGGGTACCATTCTGTAAGAAGTACAATATAGAACCTAGGGCTCCAGAGTGGTACTTTGCCCAGAAAATTGATTACTTGAAAGACAAAGTCCAAACTTCATTTGTTAAAGACCGCCGGGCCATGAAGGTATGTTTTGCTTATATGCATGTAGGTTTTGGCAATTCCTGATGCTGCATGGCATTAATTTCTGTTTTGAAAACATACTTGACAGAGAGAATATGAAGAATTCAAAGTCCGTATTAATGGCCTTGTAGCCAAGGCACAGAAAGTTCCTGAAGAGGGATGGATCATGCAAGATGGTACACCTTGGCCTGGGAACAATACTAGGGATCATCCCGGAATGATTCAGGTTAAGCTCAAATTTTCTTGCCAAAAACTATTTGACCAACAGATAGATTTCCCAGCAAAGAGTTCGATTATTCTAAGCACTTTAAGCTCAAACTTGCGGTCATTCTCAGGTTTTTCTAGGTCACAGCGGAGGCCTTGATGCTGAGGGCAATGAACTTCCTCGTTTGGTTTACGTGTCTCGTGAAAAACGTCCTGGATTCCAACATCACAAAAAGGCTGGTGCTATGAATGCACTTGTGAGTGGCTAAATACTACAAATTTCGAAAGGTATCTTGTTGACTTTTATAACTTGGATATAATGGAAGTTGTTTCTGCAGGTTCGTGTATCAGCTGTCCTTACTAATGGGCAATACTTGTTAAATCTTGACTGTGATCACTACATCAACAATAGCAAGGCTCTCCGAGAAGCTATGTGCTTCCTTATGGACCCAAACCTAGGAAGGAGTGTCTGTTATGTCCAATTTCCTCAGAGGTTCGATGGTATTGATAGGAATGATCGATATGCAAACAGGAACACTGTGTTTTTCGATGTAAGCTAGCAATACCCTTTTACATATTTTTGGGCATCTCACTTTCTCATTTTTCGTGAGTATAATTTTTTTTTTGATGAATTAGTTATGCTAATACTTGTTATGTGATGAGCTTTATAGAATTTTTGTGAATGTGCCAGGTAACTATCTGTATTTCTGTTTGCTGCAGATTAACTTGAGAGGTCTTGATGGTCTTCAAGGACCTGTTTATGTGGGAACTGGTTGTGTGTTTAACAGAACTGCCCTATATGGTTATGAGCCTCCAATCAAGAAGAAAAAACCAGGCTTCTTCTCTTCACTCTGTGGGGGAAGGAAAAAGACATCAAAATCTAAGAAGAAGAGCTCGGAAAAGAAGAAGTCACACAAACATGCAGACAGTTCTGTGCCAGTGTTTAATCTTGAAGATATAGAGGAAGGGATTGAAGGTATCATTGAGTCTCCATTAGAGTAGATGTGCTTTCAGTATTGCTGATTGTTGGAGACCACCATTTCAGTGCCCATTTATTTACTATTTTTATCTGCTGTAAATGTAACATATTGTAGACAATTAGAGTTGCCTTTCTTTATCCCCTGGACCTTTACCTTGCACTTCACTATCATGATAGGTTCTCAATTTGATGATGAGAAATCGCTGATTATGTCTCAAATGAGCTTGGAGAAGAGATTTGGTCAGTCCAGTGTCTTTGTAGCCTCTACTCTGATGGAATATGGTGGTGTTCCACAATCTGCAACTCCGGAGTCTCTTCTGAAAGAAGCTATCCATGTTATCAGCTGTGGCTATGAGGACAAAACTGACTGGGGATCTGAGGTAATGACTCCTAAAGCTACAACTTATAACACCAGCATTGCTTAAACTCGTGCCATTACTTGCTACTAGCATGTACTAGTAAATATTGAGATATGAATTGATGTTTTGTTGTCTGGTGTACACATAAAAAAATGATTTTGTGACAGATATCTGCTTCTGTTGTTGCAAATGATCTATTTATTATTCAACTGAAGAGAGAAAAAAAATCATTCACTGAAAATCTTCAATATGGTGCACTGCAGATTGGATGGATCTATGGTTCTGTTACAGAAGACATTCTCACTGGGTTCAAGATGCATGCTCGAGGTTGGCGATCAATCTACTGCATGCCTAAGCGACCAGCGTTCAAGGGATCTGCTCCTATCAACCTTTCAGATCGTCTGAATCAAGTGCTTCGGTGGGCTCTTGGTTCCATTGAAATTCTTTTCAGCAGGCATTGTCCCATATGGTATGGCTATGGAGGACGGCTTAAATTCCTGGAGAGATTTGCATATGTGAACACCACAATTTATCCACTCACCTCAATCCCACTCCTCTTGTACTGCATATTGCCGGCTGTTTGTCTTCTCACTGGGAAGTTCATCATCCCTGAGGTAAAAACACACACATTTACATACTTGTGCAGGAGGCAGAATTACAGAAGAATTGAAATTGACCCCTTTTCCCTTTGGAATGCAGATTAGCAACTTTGCAAGTATTTGGTTTATATCGCTTTTTATTTCCATCTTTGCCACTGGTATCCTTGAGATGAGGTGGAGTGGAGTTGGCATTGACGAATGGTGGAGGAATGAGCAGTTTTGGGTTATTGGTGGTATTTCTGCCCATTTATTTGCCGTTTTCCAGGGTCTCCTGAAAGTACTTGCTGGTATCGACACCAGCTTCACTGTCACCTCTAAGGCCACTGATGAAGAAGGCGATTTTGCGGAGCTCTACATGTTCAAGTGGACAACGCTTCTGATCCCACCAACCACTATCTTGATCATCAACCTGGTTGGTGTGGTTGCAGGCATTTCCTATGCGATCAACAGCGGCTACCAGTCATGGGGGCCTCTCTTTGGGAAGCTCTTCTTCGCCTTCTGGGTGATTGTCCACTTGTACCCCTTCCTCAAGGGTCTCATGGGGAGGCAGAACCGCACGCCAACCATTGTTGTCGTCTGGGCCATCCTCCTCGCATCTATCTTTTCCCTGCTGTGGGTTCGCATTGATCCATTCACCACCCGGGTGACTGGTCCTGATATCGTAAAATGTGGCATCAACTGCTAGAATAGTAAAAAAATATTAGGAAGGTAATTGGCACCCATTGTGTTGTAAGTTATCAGCGGGTGACACTTTCTATTATGCTAGGAACTCTACTGTCAGAAGTTTACTTTCGTATGCACTAATATGCACCTTGGTTATCGAATATCGATAAGCTAATATATCACTGCCTTTTTTGCAAGTGTCTGACAGTATCAATTAATTATTTACGGCCCAGCAGGCTGATCTACTGCATAAATTCAAATATCATCTGCCAATATCAAATGCATTAACCCTGAAGTATCAATTGTTGTTGCTTTGTGTACAAGAGTTTACAGGAATGTTACAACAACAATTCACAAGTACTGTAACAAACACAGCCATTTTACTACTACTTTCTGCGTACCCTAGCTTTTAAATGCTGCTCAATTCCAATATTTCATAGGTTTTGGCAGTGCAGGGCTGTGGGCGGACGGTCCCATATTTCCTCCATTTTGCATTCTGGCACGTGCTTACTGTGTTGCCCATGCCGCTATGCATTCTCAGGTCAATGTTCTGCAAGGTAATGCCATGGCATGGGACGCTCATGCTGCAGTTCAGCTTAATGGCATCCTTGGTCATGGTTGTCCCTCTGATGTTCTTGAAGACCACATTGCTAACCTCCACTGCCGATCTCTGTTCTTCGCATGGAGTAGCCTTGTCGCAGTAGTTCTGATCGATGATTATCGGGTTGTCGACAGCGTGCATGATCATGTTTTGGAATGTGATATCCTTAGCGTAACCACTTCCTCCCTGGTATGTCTTGATGCGTGCTCCATTGGTTGTGCCGTATAACTGCACCGTGTCTATGGTAATGCCAGAGACTTGAGCCCATGAGTTGTGATCTCCAAGGCTTCCGATGCTGATCCCGTGGCCCGGTCCGCACACAACTTTCGAGACATGAAGATTGTGAGTCCCGTCCTCAATTGACACGCAATCGTCTCCTGCAAATTCCATGACAATGAAGTGAACATCACTATTTGATACGATTTTGAACTGTGAACGTGTTGATGGTACTTGCCAGTCCTGATCTTGCAGTTGGTGACCTTCACATCTTTGCTGCGAGTGATGTGGATGCCGTCAGTGTTAGGACTGGAGTGAGGAGCAGTGATGGACAGACGTGCCAGTTGCACATTGGTGCAGTCCTCGACCGACACGTGGATTTGTTGGCTGTTGACGATTTTCAGATCCTCCACCCTCAAATTCTTGCACAAGTGGAACGACAAAGCAGTCGGAGCCCCCTTGCATGGCTGAGCAAAAAAGTTGAGATTGGTCATCAGGACACTTTCAAATACAATTCATGACTAATAATCAGATCAAAAGAGTGCCAGGTGTGGGGCCCGCGGAGCAGTGGCACAGGATGTCAGGTCTGGCGAGGAAAACGTGAACGACTTTTCCGGCATCCGGGCCCACCAACAGCATTTATGCGACGGCACAAGCCCTCTCTGTATCGGGTGGTACAAGATCATGGATGTGTGCTACTGACTGTATCGGTCGGCGCCACACACACTTACCAGATCCGGGTTTATCTTGCACGAGTGCTTCCACCACGTCTCGCCGTTGCCGTCGACGGCGCCGCCGCCGTCGACGGTGAGCCTGTCGACGCGCCGGAACACGATCCAGTGCCTCCTCTCCTTCTCGCTCCAGTCGTCCCTGTTCGGCGACGCCACCAGCGTGCCCTTCACCGCGACCGCGACGCTGGACCTGCAGGGGCCGTGGAGGGTGATGACCTTGAGCAGGTAGCGCCTGCCGCGGGGGACGAGCACGACGGCCGGCCGACGCGAGGCGCACGCCGCCCGCCACGCCCTGGCCAGCGCGCGGGTGTCGTCGTGCCGCCCGTCGCCGCGCGCGCCGTAGCGGTCGAGGCTGAACACGCTGGAGCCCAGCAGCGATGACGTGTCCCAGATCCCGGCGGCGGCTCCGTCTTCGACCTCTAGAGCGCCGGGCACGAGGAGCCGCGCGAGGAGCCGCGCCACCGCTGGCAGAGCTGCGAGTACGCTGCCGCCGGCGCGGTCGAGGCTGAACTCGGTCGAGGCAGTGCCATTGGTCGAGGCTGCAGCAGCCTGTAGAGCGCCGGAGACGAAGAGCAGCGCGAGGAGGGGCGCCAGGAACACGAGCACAAGACGCGACGCCATGGGCAGAGAGAGCTTGGTGTTGGTTTGGTGGATGCTGGTGACCAAGGAAGGAGCACGCCCATAGCCTCTATTTAACGCGCGGGAGCTGGAGCTATGGAATCCTGGAGGCGAGGTTGAGGTGGTTGCGTTGCTTGCGAAGAAGAGTAACGCGGGAGAGTTAGGTTGGCACATTGTGTTTTGGAGTTTGCAGGTGACCGTTGCATCGCGCCATGCCCATGTGCTTATTAACGTTTACGCAGACGGCAACAAAACCTGACCCGTTGCCTGCCCGCCTACCGTACTGGGCGCCCTCCAGTGGTTTGGCACAGCCGCCCGATCGGTCGGTGCATGAACGTGGGCACGCCACCGCCCGATCGATCTGGCGGTATAATATGCTCGCATATGCTGCACGCCTTTGAATGGATCAATAAATCGAGAGAATTGCCGGCCCACAATCCTTTGCCGTGGTCCACAACAGGCCCAACAACTCTTTCGCGTGTTTGTTGCAGAAAGCATGTTGGGAGTTGGGACCCGTTTGAATTTCTACAGAAACTCTCCTCGCAAAATTATCGGCGCCGACCAAAATCAAGCGTATCTTAGGAACCACATTAGTTAACATACTGGGAACCAAGTAAACACTGTAGAAATTGCACATCAACTTCAATTGCCAGCAGTTTCTTATCCTTAACCTGGCAATAACCTCCCGCTCACCCCTGCTCCATGTACTGCGACCTCTGAAATGTTCTGTCACGTAGAACCTGAAACAAGAATTATGCAAAGTATGTTAGAATCCACATGTCTTATCTGGTTATATAAACATGTAACCTGACACCAATTTCTTATATAAACATGTAACCTGACACCAATTTCTTTTGCATGCCCAACTTCTTTTTGGCGTAACCGTATTACGTCTTGTGTTTTGGAATCTGAAAGTAAATTTAGCTTCCACATTATTAGTAACAGTGAATTTGGGCATGCATTGAAACCTAGAATAGTGGTACATCTAACATCTCGGGAAAAAAAAATCTACAAACAATTTTTTTAACAGCTTCCATGATCAACTGATAAGCAGGACCTTCTTCAGCCTACAGAGATAGACACACAGGTTCCTTTAATGTGAAGAAAATGTTCCAGTTAGAATTTGATCTCAGACAAATGAAGCTTACCTTTTCATCAATGTGAACCAATGTGAATTAGATACCGATGATAAAACTAGAGAGATAGAGAGATGAAATGATAAGCGAATTGGGTAACATACAAGACGTTCCAAAGGACCAGGATTAGGATCGTCGCTCTCAAACTCAGTTTTCCATTCAGAATTACACAGGGTATACTTTCCTTCATAATACACTTCCTTCAAAGCCTCTTTAAAATTCATCTAAGAAATGTTCAATGAAAGAAATGTCTAAGTCATCAAGCACATAAAGCTGGAATAAATGGAAAAAAAGGAGCACCACAGGTTCATTAATTCAGCGTATTCAAGCAATAATTCTACCTTTTGCTTAGCAACCCTCTTCCAGATCTCACCAAAGAAAACAACATAGTATTTATACCAAGTATTATCATAGCGAACACTCCACATAAATTCCTGAAAATAGGAAAACAATATCATATACCGTCATCATTTGCAATACCCACTAAATTAATATGTGAGAGTATTACAGTGAAGCCGAAGTGAATTAGAGCCTTAAAAAGGCAGGACAGTTCTGCTGCTATCTTCAGCGCGTGATAGAAGGCCACACTCTCAATTTTTAGCAGCTAAACAACAAAACAGCTTTAGAACGTGATGTGTGAAACTTCATAGAATCAAACATATTACAATAAACAACGATGATTAACCACAACAGACTATTTTGGGATGTTTACCTCACATGAGTTGTCTGTAAGGAAGAACTCAATCAACTGCACATGACAAAAAGAGCAATCACACCATGACAACATATGACTAGAATTTCGCAATTGGTCACATCATTTCTACCTTAGTGTTACTTAGTAACCTTTCCCACAACTGGACAGATGCTTGGTCACCTTCAAGCGTACTGCAGGTTTTTCGGTATTCTTCCCAGTCCTCATACTCCCCATGCACAATGAAAACGTTACCTAGCACACCCATTGCCAGTAACCTTGTGCATGGCATCAATGCCATTCCAAAGCAGTACATCCAGTGCCAAACTATCAGCTATGAATAACCTGCAATTCATTTCTAGATTCCCACTGCATGAATTGGTCATTGATTAGTTCAAGCGGTGCGCATGGAGAAGGAGAAACAGCCATTGCCTAGCCACATTAGCCACATAAGCAAGGCTGACTACAATTTGAGGTTAAGTAACATAGACATCTGTATCCTTGCAAAATATCTCACATAGATCACTTTTAGAAAGGATTGGCGCAGCAGCAATCAAAACAGAATTCGACCCATTCTCATACGACAACAGATCCGCCAGAACATAATTGAGCAGAAATATTTCCTAAAGTTCTTTCCCAAAGTTCTAAACGTGATAACGAAACACCAATAAAAGACAGAAAGCACCTCAAACTAAGGAGTATAATTGAATTGAACAGTGACACTTGCATATAGCCAAGCGTTACCTGCATTGTTCCGAAGCATAAGCCGCTGGTAGTCTTGCAAGCGAGCATAGTTGCAGTATTGAGGATCAAAGTACCATTCGAAATCGAGCTCATACGACTCGTAGTACTCCTCGTCTTCAAGAACATTCGCAGGGTAGATCGCTTTCAGACTTTCATCGTCCAGTTTCCGGTGTTCCTCCTTTATCAATCAACAGATATAAGGCACAAAAGGTAAACTAAGCACTAACCAACCAGAGTGGACGCTTCAAACTTAAATCCAAAGAAAGAGAAATTCGTATGATTCTTGCCACCACATCTGAATTTGTAACAATAACAGATACCTCATGTGCTCTGATCCGGCACAGGGCGAGCCGTTCGTTCATCTCCCGGCGCTGTCTGTCATCACAGTGAACCCAAAAGTCATCATCGTCGCTATCAGGGAGGCCACGGTTCAACTGCTGAAGATAACAGTCGATCTTCTCGTCGAGCTTATCCTGATCCCAATCAATGCCTTCGATTTGCTCTGGCCCTTGCTCTTGCTCTCGGACAATAATCTTGGCAGAAGAATGATCATCATCGTCATCCCTCGCAACCTTGCCCATATCCCCAGAGCCAGAGGTTGGTGTGCTCTGGATCTTGGGCTTCTTTCCACCGGTCCATGCGCTTGTTGTGTCCGTCCCATCAGCAGCAGCAGCAGCAGCAGAGGCTTCTCCGGATCCTCGGCGGCTGCTACCACCGAGCTTGAGATCAGAGGGGCGATCCTCCATCTGCCGTCGCACACGCAGGTTGTCCCCCCTGATTTAAACAGGATCCCCAAACTGGCAAACCCTGATCTGCCCCGTCGATGCGATTCGAGCCGAATCCGTCGATGCAGAATTGCAGATGCATGGAGCCGCACGCGGTCGAGCGATCCGGTCGAGAATTTGGTGGATGGAGGCCTACCAAACTCTCTCTGTCTGCTCACTTGCCGGCCCAAACCTTGCAACTCCACCTTTCGCCTGCATCCAGTGATTGATTATCTTGTCCCAACACTAGTAAACTGCAGTGGCAAATTGGAGGAGAACCCATCGATGCCTTTACGAAGAAAAAAAGTAAGTAGTGGCACGGCACAGTCAACGGCGGGATCCGCATGTCAGCCGTATAGTCCTCTATCTGACGATGGACCGGTCGCTGCCGCTGGGGATTACTGGCCAAGTACGCACCTAGGTACGGTACGGCACGGCTCGGCTACTTTCAATTTTCGTGTGTTGGAAGAGTGATAAACGCCACCGCTTGAAATGAAGGCCCTAGTACAAATGGCAGCTTGGTGGCACACTGGCACTAGTTGATTTGCTTAGGAAAAGGTCTTTCAAGTGTCAACCCAACCAATTCGATCGCTTTGTCCACTCAAACATCTGAACAAGTTATTACGCCTTGCTGCTCAAACTATTTAATAAATTGGCCAGCAGTCTAAACCTCTAAAAAAATGTCTCCTTTTCCTTTATCTCTTCATGTGCAAAAGTAAAACTATAGGTTATGTTTTTTTAGAGAAAGGAATGATTCCCTGTTTTATTTATTTTTGGAATGAACATTATATTGGATTCCCTGTTTTATAGAAAACACACAATAACAGTATATGTTAGGAATCATGATTAGTTTGTTTCCATGTCTCCAATTAAGGTAAATAAGTTAATATCATGGAGTAACTAGATCACCGAGATGGATTGGCTTTGTTCCCAATGCTATCAGCAGGAAATGAAGAGGGTTCAAGTAGGTTGGTTCTCAAATAGGAAGGCAAGCTAGTAGGATTAGGAAACTTGGTATGGTAAGGCCATGATCCGCAGGGGAAGGGATCACTCATTCTTCTATTGGGGACAGGTGCACGAACGACAACTCCAAACGTCAGACATCTCACGTGCAATACCCTGAAATATCAATTGCTGCTGCTGCTTTCTATAAAAAGAATTAATATACACCATGGTTACATGAACCAATTCATAATTACACTGATGACTGATCAATACAACGAACTAGCAAGATGGCTAGCTTTTTTATGGATGCTTTATTTCAAAATAAATAGACACAATTTAAACGTGTCATGATAACAGCCAATATATTATCATATATTTTATCGTCATATTTTTTGTTGTCTCTTTTTTAACATGAATTAAAGAGGAAAAATTAATACCTTGAATATAAATATTTTTTGGTATTTACTAAAACAATATAAAGATTTATACAATTTTTCGCATGAATAATTTTTTTTAGATTTTTTATTTGTGATGCACATTTTTTGTTTGTAAGTTTTTGCTAGGATTACAAAGACTCCTTTTATTTTAGTATACATAACTAATAATTAGAATTTAATTTTTAAGTTTGACCTTTTTAATTATTATTATATCCAAACCCCCTTTCCTCTCTTTAATTTATTCTCCGATCAATGGTTGCTACAGCTCTATAGATGTATGATCCCATTTTTGTCTTATAACTGCTGCACCTTTTTCTCATTATAAACTCTACCCTTGGGTCAATAAATATATTGTTATGGCTACCAAGCTATGTTCTTAGAGCTCGTTTGGCAGGGCTGCGGCTGCGGTTGAAACGGCTGCGGCTGTGGTTTCTTTGGTGAAGCAGTTTTTTTTGGCTTCGGCTTGTCTTGATTGTTTTGGATGGACTTGAGGGTTTTTATTTTATTTCAGTTACAATAGAAAATCAAATTGTTTAATTGTTATATATATATATATATTATATTTAATTCTAAATTTACCAATATATTAGTATTTGATATGGACTCTTTTGGGCTAGTCTAGACCGTTAGATCATCGTAAAATCCAACGGTGGATATTCTTCTCTTTTTTCCGATTAACGTGGGAATTTCTAAACCCGACAAATGTGGTGATTTCTTTTAACACTATTATATTAAGATAATAGATTGCAGGTTTCTACTAGAAACCCACGAGTGTGAGGACGATGCATGCTTTGACTATAACTACTTGTTCCTTCTATACGCGCACACACTTTGTACATGGTACTGATGTGCATGACCTAGTTTTTGGAGGTGCACGGCTGCGGGCGAACCGTTCCGGATTTTCTCCATTTGGCGTTCTGGCATGTGCTTTCTGCGGCACCATCGCCGCCCTCCATCTTCAGGTCAATGTTCTGCAGGGTGATGCCATGGCACGGGACATTCTTGCTGCAGTTGAGCTTGATGGCGTCCTTGGTAACGGTTGTCCCCCTGATGTTCTTGAACACCACGTTGCTGACCTCCACCGCTGACCCCTGAGCTTTGCATGGCTTAGCCTTGTCGCAGTAGTTTTGGTCGATGATTATCGGGTTCTTGACATTGTCCATGATCATGTTTTGGAATGTGATATCCTTGGCGTAACCACTCCCTCCTTGGTACGTCTTGATGCGTGCACCATTGGTTGTGCCGTACAATTGCACCGTGTCTATGGTAATGCCGGAGACTTCAGCTCTAGAGTTGTCATCTCCTAAACTTCCAATGCTAATCCCGTGCCCTGGCCCACATACAACTTTCGAGACGTAGAGATTATGCGTCCCGTTCTCGATGGACATGCAATCATCCCCTGCAATAAAATCCAAATCTTAGTAAGAAAAACCTGAAGCTACAAAAGGTGTCATTTCATATGATTTTGAATAATTGTGAACATGGTAATGCTGCTTACCAGTCTTGATCTTGCAGTTCGTGACCTGCACATCCTTGCTGCGGGTGATGTGGATGCCGTCGGTGTTCGGGCTCGTGCCGGACGCTGTGATGGACAGGCCTGCCAACTGTACGTTGGTGCAATCCTCGATCGACATGTGGATTTGCTGGCTGTTCACAATTTTCAGGTCCTGCACTCTCAAACCTGTGCAGTAGTGGAATGACAAGGCCGTTGGCGCCTCCTTGCACGGCTGCAAAAGTAAAACCAAGTCAGTGTTGAGCTAGGCCAGGACACTTTAATTTCAAACAACAGTAATCCATAATTTGCGACCAGTCAGACCATCAACTGTAAGTACATACGGCGCCACACTTACCATGGCCTTGTTGATCTTGCACGAGTGCTTCCACCACGTCTCGCCGTTGCCGTCGACGGCGCCGCCGCCATTGACGGTGAGCTTGTCGACGGCACTGAACACGATCCAGTGCCTCCTGTCCCTGTCGCTCCAGTCGGCCCTGTTCGGCGACGCCACCAGCGTGCCCTTCACTGTCAGCACAACGCTGGACTTGCATGGCCCGGCGAGCCTGACGAGCTTGAGCAGGTAGCGCTTGCCGCCGGGGACAAGCACGACGGCCGGCCGCGGCGAGGCGCACGCCGCCTTCCACGCCTTGGCGAGCGCCCGCGTGTCGTCGTGCCGTCCGTCGCCGCGCGCGCCGTAGCGGTCGAGGCTGAACACACCGCCGCCTTGGGACGACGGCGACGACGACGCCAGGGACCTTATGCCGCCGGCCCTAGTGATGGCAGCCGGCGCGGCAGCTCCGGCGGCCGAGGCGGTGCCGTTGGTCGTCGTGCTGCCCGCGGCAGCACCTGCTAGGGCGCCGCCCGGACAAGAAGAGCAGCGCGAGGAAGAACAAAAGCTGCAGCGGCTTGCGGGACGCCATTGTTGGTGCGCGGCAGAGCTGGTAATGACGACGAATGCACGATCGACTATAAGTAAGTAGGTAGTAGCAGCTTGATCGAACGGACTGTGAGATAATGGGCAAGGTCACAGGAGGCTTGACGAGCTAGCCAACTAACGCAGCGGCGGCACTGCTGGTTAGTTGCTTTGCTTGCTGGGCTTGGTGGTGTTGGATTGGATGTTGACGACCATGGAGCAGGTGGCGGGGCCTATTTATGCGCGCTGGCGCGCTGGAGACGATGGAGGCGGGAGGCAGATGAGCGCTGAAGTGCTGGAGGAAAGGGAAAGGTTCGTGTTGCGTGTCAAGAATCACTCAGGCTCATCGCATGCTTGCAGGGTGAGTTAGGCCCCGTTTTGGGAGATTGAAATTAGATACGCGTTTTGAATTTCGAGGTGTCCTGATATATGCGTGCAGGTAGACGCAAAGGATCGATAGGACCCATGCATTCCAGCCAGCCATAGATTCTGCAGGTATGGCAAGCAGAGATACAGAAATAATGTGCCTGATGAATCGCGTTTCCATGTAAGCCTTCCCGTGTCAAGGCCAAGATATATTCGTAGATTCTGTCGTCCGCTTGGGTTCCCCTGTGGCGTCGACACACAGTAGGAAAGTGCATGCATGCCTGCAGGCACGAGCGTACGTGTAGGTTCAGGTGAAATTAACCATGCAAAAGAGAGCTAAAGTGGTGTCGTCCTGGCTGTAGGTTCAGGTTCTGGTTGATCAGGCAGAACACAACGATCGAGCGGCGTAGCATGAGAGCTGAAGTGGTGTCGTCCTGGTGGTTACCTCACCGGCTGACCGGACAGAGACGACGTACGCCATGACGATGCCAACCATCACTCATCAGTGCTAGTAGTTTGCTCCCTGCTTCCAGCGCACGAAAAGTGCCAGCCAGCAGTACGAGCATGAATAATCGTGGCCGCCCCGCGGGTGACTGACGTGTGGGGCCCACATGGATGTCCAGACACCTCAGCATCACCACTTTCCATTAGCCATGAATCCCGCGCACCACCTCTGCTTTTCCAGCCCATCAGAGAGGCCACCCAATTAAGATTACAGCAGACATGGAAGCCCAATCTGTACAGGAAACATGTACATCCTCAGTCCTAGATTTCTAATCTTCATCGGTTCATCCTTTGTTATTGTTGTGTGACTATTCTTGGAATGATATTTTTCTAAATAGGCCTGTGATTCATCATTCGTATATGATTCATGATGTGAGAATTGGGTTCCAGGTTTATTTAATCAAGTGAGCAAATAGACCAAATTAATCTGCATTTACCTTGTTTCACTCCGGTGAATGCATCTACAAATTTATATGTACAAGAAATGTTTGACCTGACCTCAATTAATAGTATGGGCATTGGCAAGAAATCGTCATGTAAAAGGTGTCCAAAGCTCTCTTCCTGCAACTTGCTCTGTGTTGTCATTCATTCAGATTACGTATATGTAGATCTTGCCTGTTCAATGTTCAGTAACTTTGATGTACTTATTTAGGCTATTGCATTTTACATACTCTTGACATGGATTCCCATGGCAGAGAGCTGTTCACCTACAAATCAAATTAACGTAAGAACATGGAAGCATTTTGCAGCTATAACCCATATAAACAGTGTATTCTTACCCACTTTGCAGCTATTCGCCAACATTCTTCTTATTTGGCTTTTTTTCTTGGAAAAATTGGCATGTTTTCACGGAAGGGCAAATTCAGATTATATGATATCAGTCCACAAGTAGATTCCTGGAATATAAAATTGTTCCAGCTAAAGAAAACTGTGTGTCTGTTTCCGTAGTGTTTCATATGTACCTTTGGTAATGGCTACCTCTATTTTACCTTCAGTTCAATTGAAAAGGTCCATAGCCAGCCCTATAGTGTCTAAAAAAGAAACAAGATAGTATTATGTAGTTTGATATAAAAATATTTTAGTTTTGAATTTTGATTATAGTTTGATCACGGTTTGATATTGATAAACTGAGAAGGCAGCTATTACATTCCAAGTTTTTTTATTTGATATTGAATTGTCATGTAGCAATGCTCGGCTAACTTAACCTGCAATCATATATAATTATATATGTACATCCAAAATTTAAGAGGCCAGTTCAGTTTAGATAAACATAGCATGCTTCATATGCAGTAGTTAATTTTTTGCTACAAAATCATAACATGTTAAGTTGCAAACATAGTTTTAGTTGATCATGTCACTAGAATGGGATTGCAGTGCGAGGTTCAACTTTACTATAGAACCTCTTCTCTTCCGATTTGGATACTGATTTCTTCTTCAATACAACCATCCGTACCTCAATATTGTTTTTTTCCCTACAACATATACTGCCATATGAAAACTATTTGGTATAGTCAATGTTAATAAAGAAATATCAGATCTAGAAATAACGAAATGGCAATGCACCTCACTGTTGCCGTTACTGTTTACAAATTTGGAAACTCATCTAGCAAGAGGGCCATTTCGCGCGGCGCAATGTTCTAGTAGACGCTGAAAAGTTTAACGAAATTCATTTTGCGCGGAGAGAGAGAGAGTTGGAAGAAGATCGAGGAACGTGCACGCCCACGCATGTGTAGTAACTAATAACCGCATGCGTCGATCGTGTCGGTCGTCCGTGCCGGGCAAACACGGAGGGTCGGGCACTCGGGCCGCGTCGCCGTAGGCGCGCTAGGTTGTTGCCGAGAACGGCAAGGCTTGGCCCGGCAAGTGACCCGACCGAGTTCGGCAACAAGACCTCCATTTTGTTCCTTTTTTTTTTCTTTTCTTATATATATAAAAAAAATCAGAGAATGGACTGTCGTGCACACATGCATGGATCGAATTATTCATAGATTATGGATTGATCGATCGACTGGTTAAACTAAAATGCGTGCACGGAATGCATCATCACAAGAACAAGATCGAATTATGCATGACAGGCCCGATCAGACGATGCATGGGGCTAAGCCTGAATATAGCTCCTAATTACAAGAAGGATTGCCGCGCAGATCATTACTAAGTAGCTCGTTGCTTTGGAAGGCATAATCCCTTTTGCGTATTTTCATACTGCTACTATATGTATATAGCTTGGTGACGGGCAAGGAATATATAGATCCGTGTAGATATGATAAGATTGCGTCATCAGCCGTGCTGACTCCTGTACTAAACCCGTGTACCAGATTGCGTCACCACCGGCCTGTTCGCTTTTCTGCCTTCCCATTATCCCCATACCTGAAACGAAAAATCTCCAGGTTCTATCTGCCGGCACGCCACTACTATCACCCTGCTGCACACTCCATTTCAATATCTGCGAGCCTAACTCTCCCGCGCTATTCTTCATTTCTTCTTCAGAAGCAACGCAACGCCTCGCTCGTCACCTCCTCCCAGAATCTAGGCATCTAGATCTAGCTCTCCCCCGCCGCGCATATAAATACGCCCTTCTTCCTCCTCGGTCTCCATCAACTCAGACGCACCAAGCTCAGCAAGCAAAGCAACGAGCGCCCAGCTGAACTAAATCAAGCCCCTTGTGATCGATCTTGTTCAGTTCGGACTTCATAGCCTTGGCTGCAACCTGTCGATCGTGCTTATTGAGCTCTTCCAATGGCGCCCCGTAAGGTGCATCTCGTGTTCTCGGCTCCCCTCCTCGCGCTGCTCTTCTTGTCCAGCGCTCTAATGGCCGGCTTGGCCGCGGCCACGAGCAATGGCACTTCGGCCGATGACGCTAGGGGAAGGTCCCTGGCGTCGCCGTCCCAGGGCGGCGTGTTCAGCCTCGACCGCTACGGCGCCCGCGGCGACGGGAGGCACGACGACGCGGAGGCGCTGGCCAAGGCGTGGGAGGCGGCGTGCGCCTCGCCGCGTCCGGCCGTCGTGCTCGTCCCCGGCGGCAAGCGCTACCTGCTCAAGGTCGTGAGGCTCTCGGGCCCGTGCAAGTCCGGCGTCACGCTCGCGGTCAAGGGCACGCTGGTGGCGTCGCCGAACAGGGCGGACTGGAGCGACAAGGACAGGAGGCACTGGATCGTGTTCCGGGGCGTCGACGAGCTCACCGTCAACGGCGGCGGCGCCGTCGATGGGAACGGCGAGACGTGGTGGAAGCATTCCTGCAAGATCAACAAGGCTATGGTAAGTGTGGGCGCGCGCCCCGTATATATATATGGTTGATCTGATTAATTGTACATTGTTATTGGAAAGTGCCCTAATTAACCAAGCTCGACTGCCTTTTTTGTGCAGCCATGCAAGGAGGCTCCGACGGCGTTGTCGTTCCATTTCTGCACGAACTTGAAGGTGGAGGGTCTGAAAGTTATGAACAGCCAACAGATCCACATGTCGATCGAGGATTGCACCAACGTTCAATTGAGAGGCCTGTCAATCACAGCGTCCGGCACGAGCCCTAACACTGACGGCATCCACATCACACGCAGCAAGGATGTGCAGGTCACGAACTGCAAGATCAGGACTGGTAAGTAGGGCAAGTAGCATCAACATGCATTTTCAGAGTTTAGAATCATATCAGAAGATTTTTTATTTTCTTTACTAAATATTCGGTGCTTTGTCATGGAATTTGCAGGAGACGATTGCATGTCAATTGAGAACGGGACGCATAATCTTCATGTCTCAAAAGTTGTGTGCGGACCAGGGCATGGCATCAGCATTGGAAGCCTAGGAGACGACAACTCAAGGGCTGAAGTCTCTGGCATTACAATTGACGCGGTGCAGCTATACGGCACAACCAATGGAGCACGCATCAAGACATACCAGGGAGGAAGTGGCTACGCGAAGGATATCACGTTCCAAAACATGATCATGGACAATGTCAAGAACCCAATAATCATCGACCAGAACTACTGCGACAAGGCTAAGCCATGCAAAGCGCAGGAGTCAGCAGTGGAGGTCAGCAATGTGGTCTTCAAGAACATCAGGGGCACAACCATTACCAAGGACGCCATCAAGCTGAACTGCAGCAGGAATGTGCCATGCCATGGCATTACCCTGCAGAACATTGACCTGAAGATGGAGGCCGGCGATGGTGCCGCAGAAAGCACCTGCCAGAACGCAAAATGGAGAAAAGTTGGGACGGTTCTTCCACAGCCGTGCACCTCCAAAAACTAGGGCATGCATGCTCATTTCAAACTGAGCAGCTTGTAGAAATTGTGTGTACAGTAGAAACAAGTAGCCATTCTCAAGTATACATCGTCGTCACACTCATGGGGTTTCTGGTAGAAACCTACAATTCATTATATCGTATTGATCAGTGTATTTGTGAATTAGTCCATGTAACATCGATATCCTTTCTTTTATAGAAAGAAGCAGCAATACCAATTGATATTTCAGTGTACGGGACGTGAGAATCCTTCTTGGTGATCTATTTCCTCATCCATCTCATGACATTTGTTCGAAGCAGCAACAGCAATTGATCTAAATATTGAGCTTGCGGACAAATTTTCTGTCAAGTCCCTACTCCCTACCTGGTATCTTGATCGACCTCGTCTCTTTCCTGCTCATCGTCCTTTTGTACTAGTTTCTTCTCAGATCAATTCTTGTCAGCAGATCCATCAAAAACAGATTCTTCAGCGTTACTCCTTCCTATCGTGTCATTATTTTACTCCTTCCATCTCACAACCGATCTTGTAATCAGATTCATCACGATTGAATGCGTGTCGAAACATAAGCATCATTTGTGCCGGAAGCTGTCTTCTTCTGCCACATCCGTCTTGTCATTGGATTCATCCTAGTTCTAGGCACATTGGTAAACAGCTCCATGAGCGAAATATATAAATTCTAAATATTAAGCTAACGGACATATTTTCTGTCAAGTTCAAAGCCTCTACCTTGGTATTTTGTCTGCTGCCGTTTCTTACGTCCAGCTTATCCTCTCTTTTTTTTTACCAGTTTCTGTCTTTTGCATGCACGTACGCGCACCGGTGGGCCTATCGGTCGATCATACAGTGTTTTTGTCTGTATAAGATCGATCTGGCCGGCTAGGATCGGTGCTCGATCGATCGGTCACATCGACCTGGCCGCCGCCGCACCCTGCGCCGGCGCCGCCGACGAAGCCGTGGCCGTGCCCGAAGGCGCGGGCGTGGTCCTTGAGCGAGCTCTTGTGCTTGAACTCGGAGCCGCAGATGCAGTACCAGAGCCTGCCGCAGTTCTTCTCGTGCGTGCGCCAGTCGCCGCCTTGACGGCGAAGCAGGCCTTACCGCAGCGGTGGCAGAGGAAGGGCTTGCTTGAGGCCGTGCTTGCGCTTGCAATGGGTCTGCAGGGTGCGGAAGTCCTTGAGCGGCTAGGCGCGCGGGTGGTCGATGTTGTTGCGGCAGCCCGGCGCGCAGCAGTAGCATGGCAGCCGCAGCATGGCCGTGGGACGCTGGGAAGTGGGAACGGAGCCGAGTAAGCGAGCTTTGCTACGGAGGAAGCGCTCCATCAGGCAGCCGTGGGATGCTCAGCTTGTCCACGCGTCAGGAATGGGTCGGCACCCCAAGAACCGCAGGACTTGCCGGGCAAGTGACCCGATCGAGCAGTTGGGCAACGCAATCTGTCAGATTGTCACGACCATCCATCTGTTCGATCAGATCTTCTATCAACACACACATTCAAATGACAGTCAGGTCAGGTGTGCTGTAGCCTGTAGCCATGCAGGCATGCAAATATTCAATGGATCCAGCCGAATATGTATATCTTTATTTAGGAAAGTAAATATAACGGGCGGAGACAGGATTTAACATTGGGAGGCCAAGAAGAGTAATATGGACTGTACATAGTAAACTTCAATATAGAAAATTATTAACTCATATATTGTAAATTAATTCATTTAGCTAGAGGTCATCCATTTCATCAAAGCTACTCACATTTTTGTTAAAATCTAATACTACTCCATAAGTTAATTGAAAAATGCATAATTTACTTAACTAACTGTGCAAATTCTATTGCCTAATTTAGTGTTGGCATTGAGCATAGAGGGTCCATGGCTCCTGTGCCTCCGCCAAAAGTTGAATATGTGCATACCTGTCTGCTTGTCGTGACGCATTTTGTGATCTCCGTCAGAGTCGAGCTCCCGGGGTAACCCCAAACCGTTGCCGATTATTCATCGACAGATATTTTCTTAGATATCTGTAAAATCTTGATTGTACGTACCGATTAAATATTCTTGCTGTCTATATCTTTGGGGATATCTTTGTACGTGATCTTGATTTTACAGGCTAGATTGAGCTATCTATATTATTCTTTTTTTTATATATATCCTACTCATGTAACTAAAACCACGATTATACAGGGTAGTTCTTGCTGTCGATTTAATTGATTATGCGTATCTCTAGCTAGTCTGCGTAATCTTAGCTCTGACTTTTACTCTATATAAGCGTGGTCAATCCCGCCTTGCTTACAGCCCAACTCTTGATTCTTTTATTTCTAGTTTTACCTGATACCTAATCTTAATTTTTGTCACTCCCCCTGAAACCAACTCTTGATAATCAAGTATGAGGGGTGGACGCTGTGATGGCCTGGTGTATGTGATGGTCGTGTTCTGGTTCATCGTCATCTATGCATCATATGCACAATGCATGTAAGTATACATCGCCCTCTTGTTTTGTCACATAGTTTGGCAGCAAGAGCAAACTAACCTTAGGGAAGAAAGCCCCTACGGGGAATTTCCATGGACAACAAAATCCCGCTGGGAAGATACTGCTATTTGGAAGCCCCGGTGTTTGCTTGGCATATGGGGATTTCTGTTGGCTGGTGTTAATTTACCTAGATTTTTTCTGTTGGGTGACGTGTGGCAATAGAGAAATTGTAGACAGTATTTGTACTAATACATATAAGCAATATTTAATCAAGAGATAAATAGAGCAACAATATAATCCAGTTGCCTTCATAATAGTCTATAAGCTTAATGGACACAGAGTGTCAAATGTTATACTAGTCCATATAAGCTTAATGCTTATCAAGATATTATCCAAAGTAGTAGAATATTACTCCATGGTCCTCAGGGGTAACATGCATATGCTATTACATATAAGCTTAGCCCTTCTCAACCAGCACCAACATACTCAAAATGAGAAGACGGCTAAAATGATTCACACCATGAACTCCTATGTTACACAATATACTCAAAAATTTTCTCACGCACATAAAGAACAAATACCATGCACTTCAGCATGCACGCATCAAGGACTAGTAAACTGGCATGTCAATTCAGCACAAATCGCTTCATTTTTCTCAGATCATGTATTGCTTCCACCAAGGACTCTGCATAAACAAAAAAGAGTCAAAATTGCGAATAATTCAGCCATGTTAGTAGTAGAAGGTGGCATACTGGCAGCACACAAAGTAAGAGTGCAAATAGTAGTAGAAGGTGGCAGACTAGCAGCACACAAAGTAAGAGTGTAAATATCTAGCACAAGTTTGCAAAGATCAGAGAGACAAAGCTGTTGCAGTGTGTAAATATCTAGCACAAGTTTGCAAAGACCAAAGAGACAATCCGTTGCAGTTTCCTACTAGACAAGATAAGATCGAAATATGGCTTCAGCTTAATCTCAGAAATAAAACCAAACAGATTAGCTTAGCCCACAATAATTTGCTACGACAATGCAAACCAAGTCTTGCAACAAATGTCCTTGTCCAGAATTACTTACACATGGGATAAACACAACGATCTGTCACAAATAGACAGTCAAAAGATAAAGCTTATAAATTGTTGGGGATATAATTAAGCAAATACAATCATGCAACAGGCAACTAGCTAGCTAGGGCAATACAAGGGGGGGAGGGGGGGCGCTAGCTTTGTTACGCCGGTCAAATTACGCGCCACCTTCTTGCTGTAGGGAGCAACAACATAACACACATCCACATCCCCGTGTATACTCAAACCAAAAAGGTTCCACACCCAAAAGCTTGGCTTTATTGATTTATGACAAAAGAGAATACATTGAGCCCAACCTCTCTACTCTACAAAAAATATTGCTAAACTTTGCATATTATGACAAAAAAGATAGACTTAGTATTAGGGCATTCACATGAATCCAACCACGAACCAGAGAACATTTCCCCAATATGACAATTAGCATGCAAACACCAGCCTATACGAATCTCAGGAACATAAGCCTACAAGTGAAGGTACACCAACCTAAAAGCAGAGCAAAAGTTAATATGATCAGAACTGCACTGACAACATGACGAAGCAATTTAAATGAGAAACTAAACCTGTCTAGCAAGAAGAATATGCTCCTTTGTTTGTGGCATCGGGCCATCAGGTGCTGACACGACAAGAATACCACCATCCATTTGAGCAGCTGCAGTGATCATATTCTGGCATTTTCACAGAAAATTACTTTGGGTCGTAAACAAAAGATAATGAATGTTGGACAATTGCTAAATAATAAAGAGCTCTAGATGCTTGATTTGTTAGGATATTCTCAATATAACATGCAAACAACTTTCATTCACAGGATCACAAACTATCCCATTTGAGAGATAAAACATAACTGGTACTCCGTATTTACCTTGACTCCAAAGTTGATATATTGAACGGAGGCCAATGCTACGAATCGATGGAAAGGAATCACGAATCACATGAATCTGAACCGAGAAACTAGCAAGCACGATCGGATCTAAGCTGAGGAGTACTCACGTGCGAGTGAAGTTGGCCATGGACCTCGCCCAGAGAGTTCCGGCCATCAGCGGCGGCTGGCTCGCCAGTGTGAATCACGCGGCCGATGCAGAAGCCATCGTCTGGCGCCACCTACCCTACTCCATCTCCCTAACACCGGAGCAGAACCCTAGCGAAGAAAGGAAAGGGTATGAGAAGGGGATGATTCGAAGGAGATGGGGATCGGAGAAAGGTTGGAGGAGGCGCACCTGGACTGGGATTCTTGGAGGAAGTCGCGAGGCGGCCGGCGGCAGCAGCAGCTTTCTATGGGAGTGCGTGAGACGAGAGCACGGGGAGATGCAGACAGGGAGAACTTCTTGATCTCCGTAGGTCGGGCGCATTGCTTCGAGAAAATTGGGCTCGCTTGGGCTGAAGTCCCCGTCCTAGCGGGCTGCCAAAGTCGTCGGTTGGGAGCCCCGCGGAAACAATCGGCGCGGCCTTCATCTGCGGGGAAAAGGCCGGGAACCCCGCGGGGAACTGGGCTGCCAAACTAGCGTACCTACATAGTCCTCATATGCCAAAATATAAGTGTATAATTATGTATTTATGCAAGTACTTGTCCAGGTGTGCTTGATAAAAAATGCATTTTTTTACAAAAAGAATATTGTGCTACATATACGTAGAGTTATTAGAAAAGCGAGAAAGATAGAACATGCTTCGGTATTGATTATTGTACGTATGCATATACTCCCTCCGTAAAAAATGTAAGCATTTTTGACTATGTACCTAGAGTCTAGTGCTTGTCTAGGTGTGCATAGTAAAAAAATGCTTATATTTATGATAGAGGGAGTATTACATTACCGGTGATTGAGATCGATAACTGTTCTAGAGATAAGAATGCATGGGGTTGCACACCTTTTAATTAATAGCACTTGTAAAAAGATGTCATTCGCCGATGTAATAGCTCAATCTAACCTGTAAAATCAAGATCACCTACAAAGATATCGCCAAAGATATAGACAGCAAGAATAATTCAATAGCACATACAATCAAGATTTTACAGATATCTAAGAAAATATTTGTCTGAATGATCGGCAATGATTTGGAACCCAAAATGCTTCACGACAAGTAGACAGATACGCACATATTCAACTTTTCTAAATAAAGATATACATATTCGGCATGGCTACAGGCTACAGCACACCTGACCTGACTGTCATTCGAATGTGTGTGTGTGTGTGTGTGTGTGTGTGTGTGTGTTAATACAAGATCTGATCGAACAGATGGACGATCGTGACAATCTGACAGATTGAGTTGCTCAGCTGCTCGATCGGGTCACTTGCCCGGCAAGTCCTGCGGTTCTTGGGGAAATGCCGGACGGCAAGGCCCATCGCGTTCCCGTAACCGCCACCGTGCCGTGACGCGCTAGGTCGTCAACAAGGCTCTGGTAAGCGTGATTGACGCGGTTAGTCAAAATGGAAAATCATAGAAACTTCCAAAAGAACTCAAGACAATCTCTGAAATGAACCCAAGCTTCATTATTCACGCAAATTACGTATAGTATTTCTGCTTCCCTGAAATCAACTGCAGACACTAGAGAGAGAGAGAACCAGCATTGTAACACTTGAGATTGGCATACACTGTTCCTGAACAACTTCCCAGAGACATCTACACTCTCTACTACAACTCCAACTATATACAACTGACAACATACCTAAGGAGCTAAGCTTAATCACCAACCAAAAAGAATTCTACGCCTCCGCATCAGCCGATCTTCTCCGTGTTGGTGTCATCGGTTGGCCAGATGACCGTCTCCATGAGCCGCTCCCGCATCAGCGTCAGGTTCTCGTCGGAGATCATCTCGTACATCTTCGCATGGTCACATTTCTGACAGTTGTCCAGAATCAAAATGTCAGTGTATTAGCTGAACTGGGCAGCAGGTTGGTTGGCAATACTCAGACTACGACACGGGCAGTGATTCCAGTTACCTTTATCCATTTCCCGTACAGGTGAAGCCTTGTTATCATCACCCGTTCGGCAAGCTCCTGCCTCTCCTGAAAGACAACAAAGCCAGAACCTGTGTGAGCTTGATTTGCAGCAGTACAAGATCATGTGCTGGGTATATCTGTGGATTTATCTACTACTATGTACTACCTTGCTGAGAGCCCGGAGGAACAGCTTTCCATCAGTAGGTTTGTTGACAGCAACGAAGCTGTGGCGGAAACAAGAACATGTCCATTACACAACCATGAGCCGAATTCATACTTGATGAATAGATGATCAATGGCATGCAGTAGGACAAAGAGAGAATTCTCGTTATTACTTGTAGAACCAACGGTAGTTTGATGGGTTCATCTCGTAGAGCTGGGTCAGCACGGTCCTGACGGCTTTGTAGGTGAAGTAGTTCATCAGTTGCTGCAAGCAAAAGACAGCAGCAGGAAATTCCATTCAGTGTTGAAGAATTCATACACCGGGAGAAGAAGTCGACATCTATTTTTCACTGAAAACAAGAGGTTTTGTCTTGGTAATTAGGCTAAATCATAGCAGAATCAAGACACGTTTATGGTCAACAACTGTAAGGTCTGCTTGACAAGTATACTAGTAATTAAGGCAAACGAGCAGTATAGCTCGATCAACGTACCAGCTGGACGTCATCGAAGGTATCATCGTACTGCCCCCCGAGGTTACAGACGATGCCGAGCCCTCCCCTGCTCCGGCTCTGCCTGAGGGCCCTGACCGAGCAGGACGGCCGGCGAGCCCTCCTCCTGTAATCCCCCGCGAACAAGCTGGTGGTGCTCACCGATGAGCCGCCCGACGGTGCGGCCCCCGCGCGCGTCTTCCTCAGCCCCGCTACGTCCACGGCCGCCGGCATCATCTGAACTCCGGCCATGCTGCCTACCTGTTCTTCAAGCAGCAACCGGGCACTGCAGGGTTCTCCTGTGTCGCTTCCCCGCCTGATGATCTAGCTCCGGCTTCAGGGGAGCGGCGGCGGCGGTGTGGTGCAAGGGAGAAGAAGACTTGCAGTGCGGTTTGGCCTCCCCCTTTCTCCTCCTCTGTCCTCGTGGCTGGCTGGCCTTCCTGGCTGCCATCCTCACCAGCCAAATTTTCTGAGGCCCAGGGCGCGTGCGGTTTCAGCCTAGCGTTGGGGAAAACTTGCGTCAGCGCCACCGTGCGCGACACGCGGAGGCCCGCCGTTGGCCGGCGATGGTCCCGGCGAAGATTCTAAAAGACCGGGCCCGTA
This sequence comes from Setaria italica, assembly GCF_000263155.2. NCBI lineage: Eukaryota > Viridiplantae > Streptophyta > Magnoliopsida > Poales > Poaceae > Setaria > Setaria italica. The sequence continues at coordinate 2,502,508 of NC_028458.1, forward strand.
TGGCCACGGGAGAGGAGATGGAATTCCCGGGCGGGGCCCCGCGTGTCATCGGCACGTCCACTGGCGAGGTCGTTGCCGGCAGGTTCGTTCGGTGGACCTGAAGCAAAAGGCGGGACGGCACTTTGCCGGTTTGGTTCGTCGTGGCCGGCCAAGGTACGGAATAGAGCACGAGCAAGTGGAATCCGAGGTCCCAACAAAACGGCGAGCAAGAAAGTATGAATTGGTGGCAAATGGCACATAGCATTACCAATCAGGAAAAATATCGACACTCCAGTAGTGATTCCTCCTAATCCTCGACGAGGGCAACATCCGCCGGGGCATTGGAGGATCACGGATCATGAAAATGAAACAGGATTTCTGCCCTGCAAAAGACAATCATCAAGGTTCTCCCCTTGTAAACAATAGACACGAGCACAAGGAAATAGCAAATCACCAGGCAAAAGGCACATATAGCACAGATTGGCATCCCTCCACGGATACGGTTTTCAATAATGACAGAAACTGCGGGTTCAACATATAGGATGAACTAACAAGCAAACACATGCTCTCTGTGTTCCACAAATGCGTCACGACCAAAAGATAAGGCTGAGACAAATTGAAGGGAAGGAGTCTTAAACATCCACGCCAGAACCAGAATAAAGCCCAGAGGCAAGCTTAATTTGCTACTTTCGAACATGAACCACCTAACTAGTAAGAAGGACCTGGCAACAATAAGTCTGGATCGATCCAGCAGAAGGTGTGCTATGTCTCGATGCCTTTCATCACGTACGCTCCCTGACTCTTAATCGACCCATTGCTGCAAAACAAAACAATCCAGGATTTAGACAGATGGTGATAGTGCTAGCTATGCTAGCCAAGACATGAGGCGGAGCAGTTAACAAATTCAGCAAGCATGAGTTGCGCAGATCAAATGAATTCAAGCGGCTGGTAGTAGAACAACCTTACTCTCCGCGGCCGCCAGTGCCGCAAGCCCTGCTGCAGCAGGACGGTGTTCGTCGACCTTGGTCTCACTTGAACCATGCTTCCTTTGGAGGAAATTGGAAGGGCAAATGACAGGGTCACTGAAAGGGTAGTCGTGAACCACTCCATGCCACAGTAGCCCCCTCTCGCCGTGCAGCTTGAAGATGCAGATGGTATCCACCGTCGGCGCAAAGTTGCGCCGATGGAAGTCAGCCAGCGTGACACAGAGGGGTACCGTCCGGCGTGAGGATAGGGCACTCGAGCGGCCGCTGCGGCAATCCCGCCTCCTTGAAGCTGTCCAACCCCCAGAGCACACTGACAGGAACCTCTTCCACTTCCTCCCACCACGCTTGCTGCCACTTACCCCCATCAGGCACATTCAGAGTCCATATCTTCACCAAGTCATCTGCTGCAGATTCCGCGGCGTTATGAATGCAGACGAGCCAGATGGAGTCCCTGACGCAGGCCATGGTCCCGATCAGCTTCAGGTTATCCTTTCCCATCTGCTCCAGGCACTCGCGCGGCAACCTGATGAAGCCGAAGTCCACGGCGGTGTCGCTGGTGGTGTGCAGGTCGCAGTACACGAGGCCTCGCGAGAGATCGGACCAGAAACCCTTGCCTTGGAAAGAGAAGGCCACGTCTGGATCTCTTCATGCTGTGTCTTGATCTGCCACAGACCGATGCCGTCGTCGGACGCTGGGTTCGCCCTTGCCTCCGGAGTGCATACGAAGAGAACGGGTGGCGGAGTCCGAGGCAGCTGAAGGCGACTAGTCATGAGGAACAGCTCGAAATCACTGCCGCGGCGCTTGGGGACGGGCTTCATCGTACCAGTAGGTAAGTAGAGATCTGATAAGTAATTGATCATGGAGAGTGACGCGCCGACATGGTCGTAGACGAGGTAGTAGGTGAGATCGAGACGGAACGGGCGGCAGAAGAGCAGGAAGATGACGGTGAGGTCCTCCTCCTCAGCCATCTGGACGACGCCCTCGGCTTGCATCGGGCGGGGACGCATATCCTTGCTGGGGGCGCTAATCTCGAGCTCCGAGTCGAACCTTCGAAGCGCCTCGTCGCTCATGCGGATGTCCAGGGAGGAGGTGAGGAGCGGGCCGGCGCCGAGACGCACGTAGAGCTTGAGGCCTTCCGCCGCCTCCTGGCCGTGCTCCCCACATCCGTAAGCCTTCCTGCTTGCGCACTCGATCTCCGTCCACCCACCACCCCCTGGCTCGTCGGTAAGTGCACCCATATCCACTTGGCCGCTCAGCAAGAAGATGGGAGCAGGACGCCGGGCGGCGGCAGCCATGGTTGGCGGCGGAGGGCGAGGCGGCGATCGGTGTTGCCAATTTGAGATTAGATGGAACTCGTGGACAGGGTGGGAAGGACGGACACGGGCACGGCACGACACTCGACTTCGCCTCGGATCCAAAGGAAGCCAGGGTGAACGGAGACCTGTTCGATGCGGGTTCACGCGGATCGTGGGGATAGTGTGTTTCTCGGTGCACGATGGACCAACTGTACTCTTGTTGTTGGGTCACTAACGGGCTCGTTCTTCCTTCTTTTGGACCACACGGGCTCTCTCCAGTAAGAAGGTGGTCTTTTGGGCCACACGGACAGGTGCTCGGGTTCGGGCGTGGGTCGGTTGTTGCCGGCAGGTTCGTTCCGTGAACCTGAAGCAGAAGACCCAATCGTGTTACAGATCTACTAAGAGCAACTCCAAGAGTACTCTAAAAAATTCTTCCCCAAAACTATGTATTGGGGTTCTTCCAAAAAAAATTTCCCCCAAAAACATATCAATCCACAGCAGATAGCTAATAAATAGCCCCCAATATTTTAAAACAGGCCACGTCATCGTATTGGACCTATCGGAAGGGACGCGCGAGCGTGCGGGAATCAAGATTGGGGAAAGAATGCCAACGCTAAAATATACACGGTGGTAGGCTGTTTTTTAGCGTTGCTAAAAAATTGAGGAGGTTTGGGTGGATTGTTGGAGTTCGTTTTTTCTCCTTTTTACCCTAAAAGAAGTATTGGGGATAAGATTAGCAGCCTCTTGGAGTTGCTCTAAACAGATGCAGTACCATTATTTTAGGCACTTAGAAAAGAGGCATAAATCCAGTTATTATCGATAGGATACTGCCACGGTGCCACCGGCTGCCAAGCACCGGAACAAGCTATTCGTAGTATGCAACAGTAATATCGCAATCGCAATGAAATCCAGGAAACACATGGAGAAAATCCCTTATTTGATATTACTAAAATAACCTGTTCCTTTCTTAACCTCAAAAGTTTTCCGTTCCTTATTTGACCACAATTTTAACTTTTGTTCCCAAATTGACACTCCATTCGATTTTCCGTCCTGCTGCCATTAGATATTGTTGGCGCTAGAAATCGGTCAACTGAATCCAAGCGACTGACATACGACCCGGGAGAATCTGCTTAGCTCCTGTTCGGGTGAATGCCCAAGTGCGGTTCGCGCGGCGTGCCAGCCAATCTGACCTGTTGATTGGCAAGGAAGAACACGTGTCAGGCCCAGAAATTACGATCGGCTAAGTTTCCGATCGAGAGAGTTTATCGGCGAATCGGCCGATTTACTATGGTAATGAAATCGGCTATAAGACAGCCTGATCTCTATAGCCTTGTAGACAGGAAATTGCTAAAGTGATCGGTACAAAGCTTATAATAACAATGCTAGGAACAGATCTAATCGGCAATGGATGAATCTAACGATAGAAAATAAAGAAAGCCGATACTACCGATTCCTAGCTGGATAACTGGTGATAAAAACTAGAAAAACAGGTAAAAACCTATGAATCTAGCAAATATCGATAACTAGTGAATAAATCTAAACGAAACAACAGCGATACGCCCGGAGTTAAAGCTTAGATATTACTCGATAAACGGAACTTACAGAATTGGCCGGAGATCAAGATGATGCAGCCCTGCCAACCCGCACGAACTCGTGGAAAAGAGAAAAGTAGTAGCGAAGTCGCTTGAAAGTAAGTACGAGGAAAAAAGTAGCTTGTTGTATTGATTGGTTGATGATTACAGATTTACAAAGGTAGCTATTTATAGCCCCGTACAGATATCTTCTTAACCGACTAGAATTCTATCCCTAATTCAAACAGAAAACAAATATCTACAAGCACGATTCGTGCTAGGTTGGTTACTCCACGCTTCGTGGGCTGACTTCCATCTTCCCCTTCTACTCCTTTCCAAGCCCATACAGGCCCAATTAGCCCATCCCCCTAATCGGCCGATTCCTTATCGGCAAAAGATTACCGATTGGGACTCTAATATATTCGACCCAAAGTGAGACAGAAGTCACTGGCCGATCTCACACTGTAGCACCATTTGGCCGATTCCCAACTGTGCTTCTCCGATTCCCCCTCTTCTTGGCGCCGATTCTACTAGTGACGAAATCTGGCGTCAACACATGTCCCCCAGTTTCGGAGTAAAACATAGTCTTTTACTTCGAAATTCTTTATAACCTCCCCTCCGAAACGGCCGCAGTGAAAATATCCTTCCGTTTCGCGGTCTTCCAGCTGATCATTGCAATTTTTCGAAACGGGCACCCACGACAGCCACTACCCCCGAAAAACTCGAAGCGCCGGCGCGGTAAAAATTCCATTTTTACCCCCTTCAGGCATCCTTTAAATAGCGCTTCACCCGCACCTCGTCTTCAAGCTTACGTCTCTTTTCCCAGCGCGCGCGCCTTCTTCTTCCTTCAGCACCTTTCTCTTGCCGCCGAAGCTTTCTAGCTTCACCTCCTGTTACTCTTCCCTCTTTTCTTCCAATGGCGGCTCCTTCCGGCAGCTCTCCCGCACGCGACACCCCAGAGATAACACCTCCGATGGTGGTGGCGACAACCGTCACTCCATCCATAGATGAAGGAGCTTCATCGGAGATCCCAATGGCGATCCCCATCGCGGCCCCGTCGTCCGCATCCGTATCGGCGACCACGCCGATCACTCAGAACTTCATCCCAGAGGTAAATACCGAATCCTTCTTCTATCGGTAATGTATTCACTTTAGATCTGTTTCTTACTTTTCTACACTCCCCTTCTTTTTTAGGCAGTTAGGCATAGAATTACCATTCACCTCACGGGAAGCCCCGGCCTTGTTTGTCTCGGTCCCATGGTAAACCCAGATCCAATAGATCTCATAAATTTGGAAACCGACCGGATACCCTTCAAACTGTCTGATATGAACTTAGACCACTGGCTGGGCACTTTTAGATCTTGGCCGAATGAAACCCCAGGTTGGAGGGAGTGGTACCAACGGGTGGCCGCATCAAGGAGCGTCTCATGGGAAGAACTCAAAATCGGCCAGTGCATCAACCTTTCCTTATCTCAGATGGAGAAGAATGAGCCGTTAGTGATGGCGGCTTCTTATTTTTGATTTGATGCACTTAATGCATTCTTATTCGGGCACGGTCCTATGACCCCCACACTGGCCGATGTGGTCCTGTGAACCGGCCTTGACATATCCTCCCCAGATACGCCCTTCCACCTTCTAGCCACAACGTCACATCGGCTGGACACAAGGGGAATCGGCGGGTGGAAGGGCTTCATCAGAAGTAATAAGAGGACCGGGACCGTTGAAAATAGGGAGCACACAGCTTTCCTGATGATGTGGCTAGAAAAGCACTTCTTTTGTGGAAGAGCCGCCGACCCGACAACCAATACCCAGGCTTTAGCTGAAGCATTGTCTAGGGGAAACCATATCCCTCTTGGGAAACATCTGCTAGGGGCCACTTACCATATGCTTCATCAAATCGGCATAAGACTATCCCAGGGAGAGCCGATCGGCAATCAAGGTGGGTCCTGGTGGTTCATCAACTTGTGGCTAAACCTTTATATGAGCAGAATCACTCAGCAGCCGGTGGATCGCATGACATTCCCCAACATCGAATCGGCAGAAGACCCTACCGAACGCCGCCGATGTATGTCTTTCGGTGAAGCGGCATCGGCTTTCCCGGGTTGCGCGTACTCTGCTACAAAGGTAGCCGAATACTTTCGATGCTTCTATAACGGCTTCAATGAAGATGCAACCATCTGGTTCCCGTATCAGCGAGACGACCCGGTCTTTGAACTCCCCACTTGCTTCGATTCGGCTTCCGGCCGATTTGATGAAGATCTCTATGAGGAATTGATCAAGCCAGGACTCCTGCCAGCCAACTTCTTCTCGGGGAAGGATGCCCCGACATACGAATTCTACAACCCCTCCGCTGCAGCACGTCAATTCGGCATGGGTCAGCTGCCGATTCAAGTGTACTTTGCTGGCCGGATCAAGTTTAGAGATGAGCTCACATCGGGCCTGGATTACAGTCGGTTGCGAGACCGAATTCCGGACTCCAGTACAATTAACTTGAACGACTGGCTAGTAGCTCCATTTGCTGTCCAGCCGTTCAAACTCTGGTGGGCCGATTGGAAGCAATTTCTCTTCTGCAACTCAGCATCGGCATACTGTAACCTTCTGGACCCGACCAACATCGACCCGAACGCCGAGGTACTTCACTTAGCTGATTTTTATTCCTCTTAACATGATTGAGTACTAATGATTTTATTATTTCTTCAGGTCGAGAATCGGACCCCTCCAACACACAGCCGCAGCGGACGGCTAATAGAGGGTCATCCATATACCACTTATCCTCTTATCGGCTATGACGCCCCGTCTGTTGACGTGATTGCTGGCCGATCGAAACAAGTTCATAAGAGGACCACTAAAAAGACCAGTCGCCGAGTCCGGGCTCGTACGGAATTGGCAGATCCTCCTGGGCTCGTATCGGCAGAAACTTCGACCGCACCACCTTCACAGGTCATTCAAGGCGCCGATACTCAAGCCATCACGCAAGCTGGGGCGGCCGTCGCATCGTTGCTGTTGGAAGCCCTACAGGTAAACCTGAGTTTTGCTGCCCCCGATTGTTATTCTGATATTAACCCTTCTTAACCTTAGTCCACACAGAGCACCCCTATGGAAATACAACAATCGGTAGCAACTCAACCAGCCGTCGACGCGCCCCCGCCCCCATCCGTTGAGGTATAGTACTTATCTTACCGATTTCCTTTGGGTGTTTACGTAATGTACTTATTCAATCCTCTGACACAGGCCATCGGCATACCAGGCGCTCCTCGACCACCGATTTTTTTTCAGGGAGCTGGTCCAAGCACCGCGCCGATTATCGTGGAGTCTTCTTCATCCGATTAACCCATGGCGCAGGCTCCTGAGCAAGGCATGACGGCTCCACAAGTGCAGCATGAGGAAATTCGCTTCAAAATGGTAAGTTTCTGCCTCGGCTTTTATCCAGCCGATTTGCTCTTACTCCCCCGCCGATTTATTCTTTCCCTTTATTTTCTCCAGGAACAAGATACCCCCGACAACAGCCTCTTTTCCTTTGCGGTTGCCCTTTCCGATGACGAAGAAGTTGCTTCTCGCCAAGTCACCCTGAGCTTCGTTCCTAACGACGTCCAAGTTAAACTTTCCAACATTCGATCCCTCCTTCAAGGGGACATCGGCCGACTAGTGGAAGATGCTTCGCCGATTCGGCAGCTCTTTAATGACGTCAGCGGACGAGTACCAGAGGAGGCAGAGGAGGCCCTAGCGCCGGCGGCCTTCATCGAGTCCATGAGGATCCCAGTCTTCAGGGCCCTTCGTCATATGGTCGATCGCGCTAAACTGGCCAAGACTCGTGAAGATGAAAACGCTTTTAAGCGTCAGGCTCAAGAGGCGCATCGGCGTATCCACGTTCTAGAAGATTCCCGCCCGGCGATTATCGGTGAGATACACCGCCTCAAACATCGGAGGGCGGAGCTTGCCAAGGAGATGGAGCAAGTGACTAAGGCAATCAGTGCCGAAGAGAACAAACTCCAAGAGCTACCCTCTGTTATTGCCGATTTGACACGGGAGAGGCAGCGCTTTGCTCACGAGGCTCTGAAACTCCATCGCAGCGCATCGGAAGTCCCTGGATCGGCGGAAGAAGACCAACGGGTTCTTGACTCTGCCGATCAGATCCGGCGTCGGGCCATCACGGCTATCGATACCCTTCTGGGTAATCTGTAAAACACTGACCGTTTTGTACGAACATTTACTGTCTTCTTTGACCGTCCCTCACGACGCCCTTTCTATTTACTGCCCTCTTATTACCGATGGGACGTGGCCTTACCAGATTTCCACGCATTTTTCCATAAATACCGACCTCGGCGCTTACCCCCGATAGCACCAACTTGGCTCTTGGTTTACTTCTCTTCTTTTTCTCATCGGCGCGACCTCTCTGTCATGGCTTCGTCGTCTTCTTCTTCTGTTAACCAGGTGAAGCCCTGACCTCTATCTTCCCTTAGATCTTAGGAAAAGAATGTTCCTTCTTATTCCTTTTTTGTTTCAGCCTCAACGTCTTAGCCCCGAGCTCGTGCGCGCCATTGAGTGCATTCACTCCGAGGACCCGTTGTCGTCGGAGGACAAGGCGCTGATCCTGGCTCACCGAGAGGAACTCCAAGACCACGTTACTGCGGAGGCTCGTGTTGTCTTGGATTCCGTGGTGAGCGAAAGTAATCGCCGATCTCCAACCGTCAGGGGCCATCATCGTGACGATCTTGAAGATGACGTCGCCACGGCAGCCCGCACGATCTTGGACTTCGTGGAGAGGAACGGTAGCCAGCGACCTCCCACCGACAGGAACCGTCTGCTTCCTCGGCCAGTCGTCCTTGCGGCGGTAGGGACTTCACGCATCCGTGTCGTGAACGAGTTGGAGCGGAACGGGAAGGTGTCCAAGAAGACGAATAACTAGTTTGTTTTTCGTATTTTTGTTCTAAGGGCGACTAATGTTTTGTCGGCCATGTAACCCATCGCCCGTACCGAATGAATGTAATCGGCCGACCCGGTCGACTATGTGTTTGAACCGATTTGTATCGGCTAATTATCTTAAACCGATTCGTACCGGTTATGTGTGATCGTGTCACGGTCAATTTCTTACGCTCCGACCCATATACTGGGGTAGTATCTTTTCAAGTACCTTCCGTTTAGAGCTCTAGTAAATTCTTCTCCTTCTATTGTTTCCAAAATGTAAGCATTCCCTGGAGCGCATCTGCCGATTTTATACGGCCCTTCCCAGGTAGGGGACCACTTTCCGAATTTAGGATCTTTCGACCCGATCGGCAATACTAACTTCCATACCAAGTCCCCGGGGAAGAATTGTTTAACTTTGACCTTCTTATCATACCACCTGGCTACTTTCCTTTTGTTTTCTTCAATGCTTATCAGAGCCCTCAATCGTTGGCCAGCCAAATCGTCAAGTTCCCTTTTCATAAGTGACGAGTAATCATCGGCCGTTAATTGGTCCTGGAGTGAAATACGCCTCGATCCTGCCCTTGACTCCCATGGAAGCACCGCATCGTGACCGTACACCAATTGGTAGGGAGACAACTTGGTAGCCCCATGACAAGCCATCCGGTACGCCCATAAGGCCTCTGTTAAACATAGATGCCACTTCTTCGGTTGCTCCTCGACTTTTCTTTTGATCAATTTGATTATCCCTTTATTGGAGGATTCTGCCTGACCATTGGCTTGGGCGTAGTATGGAGAAGAATTTAACAATTTGATTCCCATATCGGTCGTAAATTCCTCAAATTCCCCCGATGTGAACATTGTTCCCTGATCGGTTGTTGTAGTCTGAGGGATACCGAATCGGTAGACGATGTGGTCCCTTACGAAATCAGCCATGATAGCCGATGTCACGGCTCTTAACGGGATGGCCTCTACCCATTTGGTGAAGTAATCGGTAGCCACCAGAATAAATTTGTGCCCCTTGCTTGACGGTGGGTAAATTTGGCCGATAAGGTCTATTCCCCATCCCCTGAACGGCCATGGCTTGATGATGGGATTCATGGCCGATGCGGGTGCACGCTGGACATTTCCAAACTTTTGACACTCCTGACAACCTTTATAATATTTGAAACAGTCTTCGAGGACCGTTGGCCAATAGTACCCGTTATTCCTGATCATCTACTTCATCTTATGTGCCGATTGGTGCGCCCCACACACCCCTTCATGGATTTCTCCCATTAGAGTCTTGGCCTCTTCTGTCCCAAGGCATTTGAGAAGGACTCCATCGATCGTTCGGTAGAATAGGTCATCTTCGAGCAGTACGTATTTGGTGGCATGAAAACGTACTCGTCGCTCCACCTTTTTAGACGGATCCCTCAGGTAGTCGTCAATTTCTTTACGCCAGTCGTCGGCCGCGAGTTCTAAAGCCATAGCGCCCAGAATCGGCCGATACCCAGATGCGTGTTGGGCGAGTTTGTTTGCATCTTCGTTGCGGTTCCTTGGGATGTGCTTGATTATTGCCGATCTGAATTCTTTTAACAGCTTTAAGCAATCTTCGTAATAAATTCTTAATACGTCGTCTTTGCACTCAGACCTTCCGGTCAGTTGATCCACAATAAGCATGGAATCTCCGAAGATTTCAACGGAATCAGCCTTAACTTCCCTTAATACTTGTAGGCCTTTTAATACAGCCCGGTACTCCGCTTGATTATTAGTAGCGGCGTTTTCTATCGGCAGAGAAAAATCATAGCTTGCCCCCCGAGGCGATATGAGAACGATGCCGATTTCTGATCCGACCCCACATGATGATCCATCGAAATATAATGCCCAGGACGCCGGCTCTACGAGGGCAATTTCCGGTCCGCAGTGTTGTGCGACGAAATCGGCCATGACTTGACCCTTGACGGCTTTTGCTGACTCTTACTGTAGGTCAAATTCTAACAACGCCAAGATCCATTTGCCGATTCGGCCCTTCAATATCGGCAGTGATAGCATGTATTTTATTACGTCATCTTTGCATACGACCGTACATTCTGCCGACAGTAGATAGTGCCTGAGTTTGGTGCATGAGAAATAAAGACATAGGCACAAACGCTCCACTGGAGGATATCTTGTTTCAGCATCCAGAAGTCTTCTGCTGACATAATAAATTACCCGCTCCTTGCCTTCAAACTCCTGGACTAGAGCCGATCCAATAGCTTTTTCATCGGCTGATAAGTATAGTTTAAACGGCTTACCGGTTTGAGGGGGTACCAACACTGGTGGTGAGACCAAGTACTGCTTGATATCTTCCAATGCTTTGCGCTGCTCTTCTCCCCATATAAATTCTTGGTCCGGCTTTAGCTTCAGAAGTGGCGTGAACGCCTGAATCCGTCCAGATAGATTAGATATAAATCTTCTGATGAAATTCACCTTGCCGATTAGAGACTGCAGTTCGGTTTTGTTCTGTGGGGCCACGACTTTGTTGATGGCCGCTATGGTCTTCCGATTGATCTCTATGCCTCGTTCGTGTACCATGAATCCTAAGAACTGTCCGGCGGATACGCCGAAAGCACATTTGTTGGGATTCATCTTGAGACCGTGTTTTTTGGTACACTCTAGCACTTTTCGCAAATCGGCTAGATGTTCTTCGTGACCTTTAGACTTGACCACGACATCATCGATGTAGATTTCTACCAGAAGGCCGATGAGTTTGTGAAATATGTAATTCATAGCTCTCTGATATGTAGCGCCAGCGTTCTTCAAGCCGAAAGTCATCACCACCCACTCGAACAAACCAAGGTGGCCTGGACATCTGAAGGCTGTTTTGGGTATATACTCTTCGGCCATAAGTATTTGATTGTACCTGGCGTTTCCGTCCATGAAGCTAATGATTTTATGCCCTGCGGCAGCGTCGATCAGTACATCGGCCGTTGGCATGGGGTAACCATCCATCGGTGTGGCCTGATTAAGATTCCTGAAATCAACGCAAACGCGTAGCTTCCCATTTTTCTTGTATACTGGTACGATGTTGGAAATCCACTCGGCATAACGACATTGCCGAATAAATTTTGCTTCGATTAGCCGAGTTATTTCAGCTTTTATGTCTGGTAGTATTTTAGGATTGCAGCGCCGTGCGGGTTGTTGGTACGGCCGATACCCCGATTTTATGGGCAGCCGATGTTCAACAATGGATCGGTCTAAACCGGGCATCTCGTGATACTCCCAAGCAAAACAATCCTTAAATTCCTTTAATAAATTTGTCAATTTACACTTGTACTCTGGATCTAAATTTGCACTAATATAAGTCGGCCTTGGTTTGGTACCATCGCCTAAATCTATCATTTCATGATCGGCACGTGACCCCGTGCCCTAGCTTCCCATCTTCTCGGGCGAACTGATCCATTTATTCTAAGTCTTCGGAGCCGACTGCTCGGATCGGCTGTAGGCCAAAATCGGTGACCTTCAGGAAATCGGTTTCCCACACTCTGCCCGATATGCACCTGACGGTTTCACAGCTCCACTGCTGCGTGACGGCTGCCACAATGCTATACGCGGAATCGGCGTTGACCACTTCGATGCTATCGCCGACCCATTGCACGAGGCATTGATGCATTGTTGACGGGATGCAGCAGTTTGCGTGTATCCAGTCGCGGCCGAGTAGCATGTTGTAGGACCCCTTGCCATTAATAACAAAGAAGGTGGTAGGAAGGGTCTTACTGCCGATGGTGAGGTCGACGCAGAGAGCACCGCGAGCGTTTGACACCTTACCCTCGAAGTCCTTGAGCATCATGTCTGTCTTGGTCAAGTCGTCGTCGCTTTTCCCAAGTTTCCGGAGTACGGCGTACGGCATGATGTTGACTGCAGCTCCTCCGTCTACCATCAGTCTAGTGAGGGGGCGGCCGTCAACATGCCCTTTAAGGAACAGCGCCTTCATGTGTTGTCGTTCGTCATCTTCGGGCTTCTCGAACGTGGCCATCATTGGCTCCAAAGCCAACTGCGCTGTCTGTTCTTCTATCGCCGATACGTCCTGTTGATCGGCGGGAGTCATGAATTCCATCGGCAGTATAAAAACCATGCCGATCTCAGCTGCCGATTCGTCACCCACTGATTCATCGTCCCTTTTATCGTTTTTCTTGGGGCGCCACACCCGAGGCCTTCCTTCCTTCTTGTCCGTCGCGCTTTCTTCTTCTTGCTGTTCCGATTGGCGGGGACGTTGGATTCTTCGTTTTTGAGACTTGGTCAATCCATCGGGACACCACCTGGGGTTTATTGGTCTTCCCCCTGACCTGGCGCGTTCCCACTCTAGTTCGCGTCCTAACGGGTTTTCATCTATCACCCGAGCATCGGCCATCTCTTCCAGCTGGCTGTGAACGCTGGCCTTGTTATCTGACGGGTCATGCCGATCAGTCCTGCCCCCCTGCCTATCATGGCGTTTATCTTCCGACCGATCATATCGGTCACTTCTGCCCCCCAGCCGATCACGCACGGGAGGGCGCTGGTCATCTTGGTTGCGCCAATTCCTGCTGATCGGTTCTGGCCTTCCGTCTCTGGAGCGAGACCTGTTGAACGGCCGATTGCCACGATACGGACCGTTGCACTCTGGGCAAGTATCGGCCGAAGGTAGCCTGAGGTTATTTTCCCAACAATGAATGAAGAACGGGCATCTCCAGTGCTCCTCGTGCCGACGCATCGCCTCTTCTCGGGACCTTGAGCGTTCATGCTGACGTTGGTACTTCTGGAGCAGGAACTGGGAAGTAATGCGTGGCCCTTCTGACTCACCATCATCGTCCTCCATCCGTCGCTTCCCCTTGACATCTTCAGGCGTAGCTTGATTTCTAGGATCGACAGCGCCACTCTTTTTGGCCGATTCGGACGTCAGCACTTTGGTTTGGAGTGAATTCTTCCCCGTATCAACCATGTTGGTAGGGAAGGGGTGTTGGTCGATCTTCATTGGCTTGGCCGATTTTGCCGGCACTTCAAATTTAAGTCTGCCTTGCTCAATGGCCGACTGTATCTGTTGCCTGAAGATCTTGCACTCGTTGGTGTCATGTGATGTGGCATTGTGCCACTTGCAATACTTCATCTTTTTTAGTTGTTCGGCAGAAGGTATTGTATGGTATGGTGAGAGTTTAATCTGCCCTTCCTGGAGGAGAAGATCGAAGATTTTATCGGCCTTAGTTGTGTCAAAACTGAAGGCTTCCGGCTCCTTTTTGCCGAATGGGCATGATATCGGCTTCTTTCCCTTGATCCACTCCGCAAGTCCGACTTCAACATCTTCTTCATCCTCTAACTCTTCCAGGAACGCCACTTTCTTTTGGAAATTCCTCCGCGGATCGAAAGAACGCACCTCCTGTCCGAACAATCGGTGAACAATCTGGCTCAGACTCTCGAACTCCTGTGAAGCATACCTTTCTTTGATGTGGGGCAGAAGGCCTTGGAAAGCTATATCGGCCAACTGTGCATCGGTTAGAGCCAGGGAGTAGCACTTGTTTCTGATTTCCCGAAACCTCTGTATATACGAGGGTATCGGCTCATCACTCCTTTGCCGGAGGCTAGTCAAATCGGACAGCTTCATCTCATGCACCCCGGCATAGAAGTACTTGTGGAACTGTCTTTCTAAATCGGCCCATGTGATAATTGAGTTTGGCGGCAAAGTCGTGAACCATTGGAAGGCCGAACCAGACAGAGATGACGAGAACAACCGTACCCGTAGGGCATCTTGCATAGCTGCTTCTCCGCATTGGATGATGAATCTATTCACATGCTCTACGGTCGAAGTATCATCCATCCCCGAAAATTTAGTGAAATCAGGAACTTTATACCGATGGGGGAACGGCAATAAGTCATATGTAGACGGGTATGGTGTTCTGTAGGTATAAGTTTGCATTTTTGGCTTCAAGCCGAATTGTTCCTGCATTACCTCCGCAATACGTGCCGACCAATCTGGCTGTTGCTGGTGAATTATTGGCGGAGGCGTCGGCACATGCTGGTAAATCGGAGGCTGAATAAATGGAGGCTGATTGAAAGGTGGTATTTGAGTGTAAGCCGGCTGTGTGGTAAAGGTCGGCTGTTTGAATGAACCACTCGTTTCATCATATAGCATGAGCTCCGTTGTCTTGTTGACCTCCGGAGCGACAGGCTGGTATGGTGGTATGGTCGGCCGAATGGCCGCCTGAAAAGATGCCTGGAACGGTGGGTTCCCTTGACTGGCCGATTGATTCAGACCGGCCATGGCTGATGGTGCCCCCCAGGGTGATGGGCTGACTGGAGGGAATGGTGCAGAGGACAGCTGGATAGAGCCATATCCCAAAGGAGTTGATGATGCAGAAGCGCCTGAACTCCCAACAGAAAATTGAATCGGCTGTGAAGCCGAATTCGGATAAGTCTGATTTGGTGGAATCGGCTGAAAATATGTTGGTCCTCTGTACCCTTGAGGTACCCCACCAACGAAGGAGTTGACAACAGCGTGGTGCACCATATTGGAAAGTACCGGGGATTGATCAATGAAGGCGTGATGAATAGACTGTTGAATCATATCGGACATTTTATCCGAATCTTCAGAAATCGTGATCTGGCGGGGAGCAGGGAAAGGAGTCTTCTTGATGGTCTCCCCGCTTCTGGAGCGACTGAAAGACTTCAGGCAAGCTTTCCGAAATTGTTCCATATACTTGTCCAGATCTTCCCTCTGGTCGTCCTTCAGATCTGCTTCCGTCACCTCGATGACGTTATCTTCGGAGACCTCAGCAGCTTTCGACATGACGGTGGTTGTATTTGTCCCACCGGGCGTGCCAAAAGTGTGTTGGCGCTAGAAATCGGTCAACCGAATCCAAGCGACCGACACACGACCCGGGAGAATCTGCTTAGCTCCTATTCGAGTGAATGCCCAAGTGCGGTTCGCGCGGCGTGCCAGCCAATCTGACCTGTTGATTGGCAAGGAAGAACACGTGTCAGGCCCAGAAATTACGATCGGCTAAGTTTCCGATCGAGAGAGTTTATCGGCGAATCGGCCGATTTACTATGGTAATGAAATCGGCTATAAGACAGCCTGATCTCTATAGCCTTGTAGACAGGAAATTGCTAAAGTGATCGGTACAAAGCTTATAATAACAACGCTAGGAACAGATCTAATCGGCAATGGATGAATCTAACGATAGAAAATAAAGAAAGCCGATACTACCGATTCCTAGCTGGATAACTGGTGATAAAAACTAGAAAAACAGGTAAAAACCTATGAATCTAGCAAATATCGATAACTAGTGAATAAATCTAAACGAAACAACAGCGATACGCCCAGAGTTAAAGCTTAGATATTACTCGATAAACGGAACTTACAGAATTGGCCGGAGATCAAGATGATGCAGCCCTGCCAACCCGCACGAACTCGTGGAAAAGAGAAAAGTAGTAGCGAAGTCGCTTGAAAGTAAGTACGAGGAAAAAAGTAGCTTGTTGTATTGATTGGTTGATGATTACAGATTTACAAAGGTAGCTATTTATAGCCCTGTACAGATATCTTCTTAACCGACTAGAATTCTATCCCTAATTCAAACAGAAAACGAATATCTACAAGCACGATTCGTGCTAGGTTGGTTACTCCACGCTTCGTGGGCTGACTTCCATCTTCCCCTTCTACTCCTTTCCAAGCCCATACAGGCCCAATTAGCCCATCCCCCTAATCGGCCGATTCCTTATCGACAAAAGATTACCGATTGGGACTCTAATATATTCGACCCAAAGTGAGACAGAAGTCACCGGCCGATCTCACACTGTAGCACCATTTGGCCGATTCCCAACTGTGCTTCTCCGATTCCCCCTCTTCTTGGCGCCGATTCTACTAGTGACGAAATCTGGCATCAACAGATACCCAGTGAAAAGACCATTTTGCCCCTTGAAGAACATGGCCCCACTGCAACCACCCTTCTCCTTCCTCCTTCCTCCCTCCCCCCTCTCTCATGGCCTAAACAGGGGCATCTCCTTGGCGCGCGGCATGCAAGGTTGGAGGGCGCCGCTAGCACATGCGGTCAGGAGAGCATGGCCTGGGCACGGAGGGCGAGCGGACAAGCACGGCTAGCACGCGGCGGGACCGCGGGAGCATAGCACGACAGCACCGCCGGGAGGCCGGGAGGAGGATGAGAGCGCAACAACGGCAGTAGAGGCCGGACGGGGCGGGGACGCGTCGGGGCAGCGACACCGGCAGCTAAGGGCGGACGTGGGCCGAGGGCACGACGCTGGGGCAGCGGGGCGAGGCTGCAGAGCTAGCAGCTCGAGGGCAGCCGACCGCAGCGTTGCGGCCCCTGGCCGGCTACCATTGTGTTGGTGTTGCCAGGCTTGTATTCCACGATGAAGTCGAACCCCATGAGCTTGCTTATCCACCTGTGTTGAGGGATCGTCGATAGCAGCTGGTCGAGAAGGAATTTCAAGCAAGCTCATCCACCTGTGTTGAGGGATCGTCAATAGCAGCTGGTCGAGAAGAAATTTCAAGCTGTAGTGGTCGGTCTTCACGATGAACGATCGGCCCCAAAGGTACGCCCCCAGTGCTTGACCGCCTGTGCCAATGCGATGAGCTCACGTTCATATGCGGCAAGCCCGACGTGACGTGGCGCCATGGCCTAGCTGAAGAACGAGACGGGCTCGTGGCCCTGATGCAGGACGGTGCCCATTCCTAAACCGGATGCGTCGCACTCCACAATGAACTAGCGGTTGAAGTCAGGAAGCTGGAGAACGGGTGCCATGGACAACGCACGCTTGAGCTCCTGGAACGCGCTATCCGCCGCATCCGTCCACGTGACCCCGTCTTTGGTGAGGAGCCACGAGAGCGGGGCTGTGTTGGCCCCGTACCCTTGGATGAAGCGCCGGTAGTAGCCCGCAAGGCCAAGGAAGCCGCGCAATGCCCGAACTGAGCGCGGCCACATCCGGTCCGCCACCGCCTGGACCTTTTGGTTGTCCATCTCCACGCGTTGGTGGACACCACGTGTCCTAGGTATGACACCGTGGGTACGCCGAACGCACACTTGGGCACCCTTGGACTGCTTGAGGCAGAGTTCGTGTTGACGGAGCATGTCGAGGACGAGACGGACATGTCGTAGGTGATCCGCCCAGGTCACTGTATATCAATATGTCGTCAAAGAAAACGAGCACAAATTGACGCAAGTACCGGCCGAGGATGTCGTTCATGAGCGCTTGGAAGGTGGGCGGGGTGTTCGACAATCCGAACGGCATCACAAGGAACTCGTAGTGTCCCTGGTGAGTCCGGAACGCCGTCTTTTCCACATCAGCAGTGTGCATGCGCACCTGGTGATACCCGGAGCGGAGGTTCATCTTGGAGAAGTAGCACACGCCAAGGAGCTCATCCAGAAGCTCCTCCACCACAGGGATGGGGAACTTGTCCTTGATGGTGATGGTGTTGAGGGCACGATAGTCAATGCATAACCGACATGAGCAGTCGTGCTTCTTGATGAGGACCGGCGACGAAAATGCGGACGTGCTTAGGCGAATGATGCCTTGGAACAGCATCTTGGTGCATTGCCGCTCCAGCTCGTCCTTTTGCAGCTGGGGATAGCGGTACGGTCGTACTGCGACAGGCTGGGCACCGGTATCCAGGTGGATGTGGTGGTCATGGACATGTGCTGGGGGAAGACTGGCGGGCTCAGCGAAGAGGTCCGCGAACTCGTCGAGGAGGCGGTCTAGCAGCGCCTCCGCCTGCAGCTACCGGCATAATGCAGCCATGTGCCCTTGCTCGCCCTGCCAAGTCACACGACTTCCCCTGATGAAGCACGTCATGGAGAGCAGCGAGAAGTCCCACAAGATTGGCCCTAACGTACGCAGCCAGTGCGTGCCGAGGATGACATCATAGCCGCCGAGGGCGAGGGAGAAACACTTGATCTGGAACAGCTCTGCCCCCACCACGATATCTAGGGCACCGCAGACACCCCTGCAAGGCAGCCGGTCTCCATTGGTGACGATGACGTTGAGGCCAGCCCGCACCGGCTGCATCGCAATGCCCAGGTGAGCCGCGATGTCGTCGCAAATGAAGTTGTGAGATGAGCCCTAGTCCACGACAGCTAGTAGCTCATGTTCTCGGATGTGTACATAGAGGCGCACCGTTCCGCCATCTGCACCCTGGCCACGACGTACAGCGAGATGCGCGGCTTGTCATCCCCTGCCTCATCGTCACCCCAGTCGGTGTTGTCCAGCGCTGAGTCATCATACTCGATGAAGAAGAGGTGGGCGCACTTGTGGCCGTGGACAAACTTCTCGTCGCAATTGAAGCAGAGACCTTGCCGGTGATGCTCCACCATCTCCCCGGGTGTCAAGCGGCGAATCTGGCATGGTGGCGCCGTCTCCAACGTTGCTTGGGGTTGTGGGCGTTGTCGGTGTTGGCCGTGACGTCGGGAACGTGCACGAAGTGCCAGACGGCTGGTGGTGTGGAAGCGGGACGTCTTCTTCTCATACGCCCGGGCTAAGTTGCAGTCATGTTCTAGGTCCCGGGGACCCTGTAGTTCCATGTCCATGCGGATGTCATCGACGAGGCTAGACGTGAACATTTGCTGCTCCTGGTGGTCCGTCAGCAGGACGACGCGACTAAGGAGGGTGAGGAACTTGCTCTAATACTCCGCCACCGATCTAGTTAGGCGCATATGCCAGAGTTCTCCTAAGGGATTGCTCCGTATTGGCGGCCCAAAGTGGTCCAAGAGACCTGCACCAACGTGACGAGTTTGCCGACGCTGGTGGCGAGTTTGTTGTTGCGCTCTTTGGTGTCCTGGCGCAGGAGCTTGATGGTCTTGCCTTGCTCAACAATAAACTTCTTCACCTCATTGAGATCAGCTAGGGAGACCATGGATGCAGACCCAGAAGCTGATACCAAATTGTCACGGCCGTGGGATAGCATAGGGAGTCTACTTGGTGATAGCCGTGGGAGGTTGCCAGCCGCTACTGCCGGTTTCCTGCCCGTGATGCACACAGGGGTCACCGAGATGGCGAAACAGAACTACAGGCGACAGTCAATGCATAATTGCATCAACAAGTAAAATGTAACTTGATAGTAAGGAAAAACAGTTTCAACCACTGCATATTATTTCATGCATTTTGGTGTTTCCTAAAGAGAAAACTTGTGGCCTTGTGGGCGCGTCTGGGCAGCATTTTAAGGAATGGTTCTCTGGTAAAGCGGAAGGGCTCCCAGTGCTTCACGCTCAGCGTTCTCCTTTTTCACCTGCAAGAAATGTAAGATATCAAACAAAGGCCACTAAAGGCATGCATTGCATATCTGCAGTTAACATTCTACTCCTGAGTTGCAACAAATATCATGTTGCGTTGCAATGTTATCTACAAAATGCTTGATTTAGACAATATTAACTGCAATCATGCATACGCTGTCCATGGATTTGAAAAGGCTATGACTTTCCAGCTTGCACCGAGCATTGATTTGCGAAAGTAAAACAGTAATAATGAAAAAATGATAAAAAAGGGTAATGATCACGAAAATGAGTGAGGCTGATATTCATGCTGTCATGCACCCTATGAGAATAACAGTAAGATAAGGCACACACCAACAAAAGAAAAAGTCAGGATATCCTAGCTGTCATGATGAGATAAACTTTATCATTGCAAATGACATGCTGATGCATAACCTAAAGTGGCTTGAGTTAACACTTGATGCATGAAAGGATAAGGGAAAAGGCATCATGTAGACTAGCTCCCTTATGCCATAAAAAAGATATTGGCTCACTGGCTTTTAGGACAGGTGAAATGACAAAGGCATGCAGCAGAGAAGATACTTACCAGAGTCAACATGTCACTCAAATAGCCTCTGAATGGGGTCTGCACAGCCTGTGTAAAGAAAGTAAATGTCTCAGAAAATGTGAGTTTGTAAGGTTATACTAAACAAAAACTCATGTAATTGCATGCATTACATGATGTGAAAAGAGTACCCAATAAGAAATCCATGCCCATAAAGAAAAAAAATCATGAACATCCAGCTGATCACGATATGATTTCACACATTGGAAATCAATATTTTAAATAAACTAAAAGCTTTTGTTACATCAATCTACAAATATCTGCGAGGCTGAAGAAAAGAAACAAAATTTAGATTTAGCATTCATCTAATAATTACTAAGTGGAACATCTTCAGGGAAAAATGTAGGGCAAGCATTAATGAAGGTTCTAATGAATAAAGATGTGTTTCGAGCTAACAGCATTATTATTGGTTATTCATATCAATGAAGGTTCAGATAACAGATTGCAGAGACGTGCCAGAACAGTATGCGTTTGCTCAGTAAACCAATATTGAAGAGTAAATTCCATACCTGCTAGTGCGTTTTACCCACTACTCCAGCTTTTCAGTTAAAATTGTACCAAAGAACTTGATGTTTTCTCATGTTTCCTAGTATGCATTACATCTAAGCTTCAACTCAGCAGATTAGGATAGGAAACAGATGAGAAGATACAACAAGAACATACCTTACAGGGAGGAGTAGGAACGGCTCATGAAAGCTGAGATTGCAAGATTTGTTGCTGTACGATCCAAAGCTTCCCGTAATGGTCCTGCTTTTCATGTTGACTACGATGAGATGTGATGGAGAATCCTCTTGGTCCCCAAACTCTCCCGCCGTGAAGTAGATGGTGTCTGGGTCTATCGGGTCAACAAGAGGGCACTTTAGTAGATAGCTGGGAAGCATGTGCGAGGTGATGCTAAAAATCTCCTGTAGTGTCATCATGCCATCCTTCACCCAAGACTGCTTTTGTAGCCAGCCTCCCACAAGTGTCCAAGAGCTGATGGCGCGGGGTAGCCTTGACTCTTCATCTTCATCATCTAAATCCTCATGTTCTCTGCCAGATAACAAAGGTCACCTCTGGGTGCGACATCAATGAATTTGATGCCACCACCTCCGCTGGTTACACACACACTTCGACATGTACCCAGGTTCCCTCTTATATGCAGATACGGATCGCAGCGACCCCGGTAAGGTTTGATGGGCAATGGACCTTTGGAGACGAGCTAAAAACATCACACAACAAAATGCCCCTCAAGTAATCCACCCAGCAAATGAAATCACCAAAAGAAACGACTACGTCAGTCACCCACCAAATCAGGAGTTTCTCGTCAGCCTCTTCATGGCAGATTGGAAAGCTCTCGGTAGTGCACCATGAGCCCTTCTCACCAAACAAGCAGCGGAGCTTGGCTGTCACCCGGCAATCGCTGCCGCCGCTTGGAATGACTGAAAGGCGTGCCACGACGAACTCTCCGTTCTCACGGCAAAATATACCAGTGTTCTTATCCGCCTCGCGACTCATAGTGTTGTGGGGGCCGCAAGTAGGGAGCTTGATGAGAGTCCTCCGTGGGGGCGGTGATTGAGGGCCAGTTTGGCACACCTGCCGGGTAATGAAGGGTTTCTCGGGTGAAGTGACCGGGTGATTAGGATCTGTTGGATTGAGTTAAACGAAATAAGGGGAAGCGCTCAATACGAACGGTCCCTTGAGCTCTTTTCCGGCTAATAAAGCAAATTTTTGTACGTCGTTTCAAAAACCCGTAATCGAGTTGATTCGTGCCATAATATTCAGTAGTCGATAATGAGTCTGCTTATTATCGGGCTCTGAGGTCGCGTTGGACTGACTTTGGGTGACGGCGAACCGTTATTGGGCCAGCATCAGTTCGGCCCATCTGTCCCCTTTTGCTTGACCTCTTATTACCAGATCTATACGAACGGCTCCTCGCGGTCTTTTCCGGCTAGTATTTAGTCTTTACCTAGTATATTATATATATAATATGAATATATATAATATTAAATCAAGTAAAGCTTCTGCCTAATCTCTTTAATACTCCTTGGACCCACATGGCATAGCCTCTCCTCTCATTGGAGACGGAAAGGAAACAAATCAAATCAACACCCCTTCTTCCGGGGGTCCTGTTGCGACCCCAGGCCCGAGCACGTCGCCATTTTTTCCCGCACCATTCGATTTACCACAATCCGGCCTTCTGAAGCCTGTCAAAAGTTGTCACGGGCGCATGTAATTTTTCAAAAAGGTCCTTCACCGTTTTCTTAATCGATTGTAGGTCCACGATAGTCCTTCAGCTAAAGTAAACACGCTCGTTTCTTTTGCGACCGATACCTTGGGACCTAAAGAAGAGAAAATTAAAAAATCATGTCAAATTTACAAAAGAATGACCGCCGTCGGTTTTCCAAAAACACCCCCGCCGCCCCAGCCCTACGATACACGTCCGATCGGGCCTTCCCCATTCTTCTCGTGATATTTAATTCTTACAGTTGGCATCTATTAAAAGCCAAAAAGCTATCTTACGGTTGCTCCTACATATTTACCATCCTCAAACAAAAGAAGCAACAAAATTACCACTTTTGCTGACGTGGCGTGCCACCTACTCATGCCAGCGTGGATCAGTCGTGGAATGACCACGCTACCCCTACCCTCAACATGTTAGCCATCTCATCCCCTCTCTCCTGCCACTGAAGCATGGGACCCGACTGTAAATATCATCTTCAACCTCTTGCCATCATCTTTTTCCTCACTGCGACTCCTCCGCTCCGAGCTCCACCGACCCCGGAGCGCCACCTAAAGTTCATCCCTCTCTCCTGCCACTGACAGCTCGGCTACTGGTTTCACGTTTCGTCGATGACGTGACGACGTGCAAAAAGTTCGATTCTTGTTCGGTGAGCGCAAAACCGATGAAGCAACAACAGACGACCGAGGCAGAATTTTTAGTGGCATTTGTTTATTCAATCAGTCCGTTATTCCAGGGCTTGGATAAAATCGACGGGTCAACTGGGGAGAGAGGTTGCATTTTCATTTAGATCCAAAGCGTCTCAATTCTAAGTTTCGAGAGATCCGAAATCGGAAAGATGTCAGGTTCATCCCGCACGGCGGGGACGGCAGGCAGGGCCAGGGACGGAGCCGTCGGAGGTCAGGTTCATCCTGCACGGCGGGGGCGGCAGGCAGGGCCCCCGGCCGCTGAAGATGTCCACGTGCCCGCGCTCGTAGTAGTCGTGGCCGGCGCCCATGAGGCCGCCCCACCTGGCCAGGTCCGTGATGTAGGAACTGCTTCCATGATCAATCACTTATTTTTTTTCCCTACCTTTAATCTCTCAAAAAATAGGTGACAAATGCGCTGGAGAGGCAAATTTAGGTTCGAAGCATGCAGTTATATAAAGGGCAAAGAAAGGTAAGTGTTATGCAACATAGGACAGGAGGACTATTCAGTTGTTCATTGAGGTTAATGTTTCTAAAATTATTTCATGTTCATAGATCTGAAAAGCCTATGATGATGAAAGTGGCATATTTGTTCAGTGTGTTCAAAGATTTGCAACAATGAATCCTCAAAATGGAGGATTCATAGATTTGTGTTCATAGTTTTCTTGATATGAAGCTGAAAGCTTCAGTGGACTTGTTCTTTTGATAGATCTTAGTTAATTTGGTTATTTTTTTCTTGCTACAAGGACAAATTAGCTTGATTTTGTAACGAACCTATGTGTTTAAGCATGCTAAGTATACAAATATATTAGTCTGATAATTGATTTCCTAATCATATATCTAGATTAACCTGATGTTGATGTGCTAATCATATATTGGATATACATGTTTGTTGTTTTTTCCTGATTTTAATAAAATATGATTGAAGGCTAATCTCATCTTTGTTACTTTCTTTCAGATGCCTGGTTGTTAGTGTAATCCTAGCTGTGTTGGTTGTGTAGACGGAGTCAGCCTGTTAGAATTAGCCAGAATCGGAGTCTGTTAGAGTTAGCCAATTCTTTTGATTATGTTCAGGCAAGTTTGTGCCTGGTCTTTATAAGGCCAAGTTCGGCGGCCACTATTTTCTTCCCATATTTCTGTTTTGACTTATCGTAAAGTAAATTGGTGCAGCAACATAGAAGTATTTGCAGCTACGTATCATCGTCGTCCTTAAAATTAAATATAGAAGTATTTTCTCCTTTTATATTTATAGTGTACATTGGATTTTATCATCAACTAACCTTCCAGGGAGTATTTCTGATATTATTCTTTTCTTCTTCTGGCATATCATCAATTTGTACATTGGATTTTTAAAGGAGGGGGCAGAAAGGTTTCTGAAATGTCAATTCTTCTTTACCCTTTTACAAGGGTAGTCGATCGCATTTTTTGCTTCCTTGTACTGCATATACACAAATCCATATAAAATGTTGGGCCTATCATCAAATAAAATATCTGCTCTTCTCAATGATTATTCGGCACATCACTAATTGATTTCATTTCTCCCTGTCAGCAGATAGAAGCACCAAGCACTACCAACTAAGAGAAATGTCTCTGCATTCCACACACAAACTATATTGATCTTGTTTAAAGAGAAAATTCCATATTTGACATTGGTAAAATGATTACTTTCCTTTTTTACACTAAAAATTTTGAACAACTTATTTGACACGATATCTAACTTTGGTTCCTTATTTGACACTACTATCTCTTTTTAGCATTAATGGTGTTAAGTGGGTGTTAAAATGACTATTTTGCCCCTTAGCAAGACCGAAAGTCCAAAACTATATGCACAAGATCAAGGCAGTTTGCCATGCATATTTCATAAATAATGTGTGTGTATTTATAAAATGCTTTCTAGCAAGCAATTTAATTTTCAGAAAAAAAAATTTAGGTCCTGTCTGTTCCCCTCTAGATTATATAAGTTAGATTATGGTTCAAAGATAATAGGGTAAAAGACTATCATAGAGTCACAAATAATCTGAAATAAGCTACTCTTGACTAGCTTATTTCATATTATTTATAATCCTAATGTGGTCCTAATGTGATTTTTTAATATAGTTGGACTTTGGAGTCCGATGCTGCTGATCCATGTACTCGAAGGTCATCAACGACAAGGAAGAGGAACTCTAGCTAGCCATACGAGCTGGTGCTGCTGAATCCGATGTCCTGCCGCCCCTCTGCAGCATTCTGGTCATCAACGACTAGCTCAGCAAGTCCGTGCAGGCTCAGCAGCAACTGGTGGTTGGGGCTGAAACTCATGGACGGCCACGCCGCCGGCACGAGCAACAGGTCTGCCTTGCCGCTCAGCATCTGCACTGCGCGCATTCCAAACCGCAGCGCTGGCTCAGGACTCGAGCACGCCAGCCCCACCAGGTAGCACCCGCCGCATGTTGCCCTCCTCAAGCTCGCTGCCCAGCCGAGCTGCAGGTCCACGGCATCGAGCACGCGGGCCTCACCATAGAGGCTCCACACCCATTCCCGTGCGTAGACCGGCCTCCGCGGCCATCATCGCCCTTGTGCCGCGCGCTTCGCGCTTGGAGCCGCGACTGCTCCCGCACCATCCTCTCCGTCTATGTAGGACGTGATTGGTTGCTTCGGGCACGGGAAGTCAGGACGGAGGACCAGCCCAGGCTCACGGGAGCCAGGCTGAAACAGTACACTTACACCCAGCTGTGTTTTATTGTGTTTATTATTGGTCTAGTATGAGACGGAATTGTGTTTGGTTGTATGTATGGATGAGAGTTTTGGGTGTATGTCATATGGGTCCTGTGCACTTACCACCGTGCCATCACGGCTCGTGAGGGAATGTCGTTTTTGACGAATGGAGGAATTTGGGATGGAAGGGGTGGAGTGAATGAGGGGGTGCAGGCATACGGTGCGGGGAGGGGAATCAATCACGCCCAAGTGCACAAGACGGTGCCGTAGCCACCGCCGCCGCCGTTGTTTCCATCTAGGGATGCATACTCCACTTGGCTCGGGGGAGGATATAGCTCAGTTGGTAGAGCTCCGCTCTTGCAATTGAATCGTTGCGATTACAGGTTGGCTGTCTAATTGTCCAGACGATAATGATAATATGCGATAATGATAATAAACCGGTGCCTCACCTGTCACCGTGGTTTCCATATAGGGATGGGTAGCGTCGTGGGGAGAACACGGGAATACGGGATGTAGGAGAAAGAGCCAGCCAGTTTTTTTTTTCACGGGATAAACCAGCGTTAGGAGCTGATGTGGAGGGCATTTTCGTCCATTCAATCAGGCTTATATGGGAACTTAACAGAATCATCCGACGGATTGGACGGAAGTGTCGAAAAGGGCATGAAATTTAGATCGAGTATCAAATAAGTTAAAAACTTATAGTGTCAAAAAAGGAGTATCAAATAAGTTAAAAATTTATAGTGTCAAAAAAGGTAGCCTTTAACGATGTCACATAGAGAATTTTCTCAAACATATATCACTCAAATGCACATGCCAACTCTCAAGGAAAACTCACCCAAAAAAAGATTATTCATGTCAGTTGTGTGGCGTTCAAATTAAAACAACTGATATAGTACTGTAACCCATAAAAATTTAGTGGAATCCAGGTAAGAGCCAAATCTAACCGAGTACATTCTAATTTAAAAAAAAGGATCAAAGTGCAGCAGCACAAAAAGATTTGCAGCACCACAGAAGCATAAAAAATTCCAGATTGAGAACAGAATACAGAAACATTATCAATACAGCAGTATAGCGCAGGCAATAAACGATGGTACAATAGGCAGCCAGACATCAGCGCTGGCTCAAATTAAGCTAAAAAGGCAAGAGTAAATACTCCCTAGCAAGGACGGGAAACACATTCATAGCACAATGGCACTTAAACAAGGCTGTCAACAATTCAAGATTCCTCCAGAGACTATGCAGCCATCTAAAAAATCTTTCACCATGAGAAGACTGACCGGCAGATAATTATGTAGCATTCACTGATAAAAGTAGTAGCATAGTACCATAATCCAAAACTTGACAGCAAATAGCAACATCCAGGCAAAGCAAAACCCAAAGTTGATTCCCACAGTTCTTAACTATATAGAAAGTGCATTAGACAACTCCCGAAGAGTAGAACTCTTTACTCCAGCATCCTAAGCCTCTACTGTCTCAGTGGGGGCCTCAAGCATAAGACCCTTGGGCTTTGCCAGGAGGTCAGTGAACTCCTGGAACGGAGTCTTGGTGAACTTGGTCTCCCTCCAGAACTCAGGTGTAAGGAAACCGTAGGTCTTCATCAGGCAGTCAAAGGTTGCCTGCACATAACCAGATGAAACACTTACAAATGGCACCAAACAGGCATCAACAAGAGCAGATGACATAAATTGTACAAGATAATTAATATATTCATATACAAAGACAAGCTGGGAATTCAGGATAAAGTTGAATTGCTTCTAATGAGTCAGGATTTTGAACTACAATGTAAATAGAAACACCCCATACAAATGTATCTTGAAACATAACAAACAGCTTAAAGTTAGTTTCACGTAACCTAGGGTGTCAATAAGCAAAAGATTGTGAGAAACAACAAAATGCTATTCAGCCTGACCTATCTCCTAAAAAAAAGCAAGGAACCAAGAAATGTCTAGCCTGCCTGAAATTTCATCATGTACATGGGAGTTATGGAATAGAACCATAATCTGAATTATATTAATCATAGATTCATAGCACCACAATGTCAAAATTGATCACACATTAGTGAGCATCTCCATAGACTACAAGCACTAAAACTGCTATACAAGCAACACATTCTGAACTAGCAAGTTTATAGATCCCTAGCCAATAACGTGACAGTACTTCTAACACATTGTAAACAACTAGTATATACATAAACCAAAGATCACATGCTAACAAAAGCACACCAATCAACATTTTGCACTATTGAAGCATCAACACTGCTACGCATACTGGCCTATCAGAGCATCAATTACACAGTCCTAAGTAAAAGCATTGCAAAGGTCTAGAATCATACGAGCATTTATAGTACAATATGCAGATCTTATTGTAGTACCTTCACGAAGTTGCCGAGGGTCTTGGTGGAGCCACGGGACGAGGTGAAGACGTCTTCAATGCCAGCGAACTGCAGCACCTTCTTGGGCACGCGCGCAGCGACGATGCCGGAACCCCTGGGCGCGGGCACCATGCGCACGGTGACGGAGCCGCACTTGCCGGTGACCTTGCAGGGCACGGTGTGCGGCTGGCCAATCTTGTTGCCCCAGTACCCCCTCCTGACGGGCACGACGGAGAGCTTGGCGAGGATGATGGCGCCGCGGATGGCGGTGGCCACCTCCTTGGCGCACTTGACGCCGAGCCCGACGTGGCCGTCGTTGTCGCCGACAACGACGAAGGCCTTGAAGCGGGTGCGCTGCCCGGCGCGGGTCTGCTTCTGCACGGGCGTGATCTTCATGACCTCGTCCTTGAGCCCCGGGACGAGGGTCTCCACGATCTGGTGCTCCTTGACGGGGAGCGAGTGGAGGTAGATCTCCTCGATCTTGCTGAACTTGTTCTCCTTCACGAGGCGGCCGAGCTTGGTGACGGGGACCCACTTCTCCTCCTCCTGGCGCGGGCCGCGCCGGCCACCACGGCGCCCGCCACGGTCGCCGCGGCCACCGCGGCCGAAGCCCCGGCCGAACCCGCCGCGCTCGCCACCGCGCTCGCCGCCGCGCTCCGCCATGATTGGGTGAAGGGTGGGGGTGGTGGGGGCTGCGGCGCTCCGGTGAGTGAGGGGGATGAGGGTTTGGAGGCTGCGGCGGCGCGAAGAGTGCACGAGCTGGAGGAGAGTAGCTATTTATCTGGAGGGGGTGGAGCTAGGGTTCGAGGATACGGTGCGGTAAGGCCGTGGGCTGAGACATGGGCCAGAAATGGAGTTTAGAGGCCCGTTTATTGTCATGTAGTAGCTTTCGAGGTTGCGTGTCGCGTCGCGCCTGCTGCTGGACGGGCCGATAATAACCAGGCCTTAGAAGCAGGAATGCTGATGATGGGCCTCTCTCCTTCTTTATTCAGTCGCCACACGCCCACGGACCCGGAGCCCCGGGAAGCAAGTTGTGGCTGCTGTTGAATTTAAACAGAAAAAAAACATAGGCCCCTGGATTTTCCCGGTGCGGCGCCGTTTTGATTTCCTCGAACAAAAAAAATAGTTGGAGGAGAAGGCCGTTATGATCCTATCGATCACTTGGATGATAATTGGTTGGATCTATCATCATCTGGTACCAGTTAGCTCTATAAATAGAGGGCCACGACCTCTATTGAGAGCACGCATCAGCCAAACCGTCTCCAACCATCTTGTTCCTTCTCCGATCATCTTGTTTATCATCGTCGTCCTCGACCATGAAGCTTTTCGCCGCCGCCTGCTTCGTCCTCCTCCTCCTCAATTGTAAGCAATCAGCATTATCTCAGCTCTGATGTCTGTCACACTAGTGAGTATATATTCCATTCTTATCTCATGCATGTGTTGCATCGTACGTGTGTTGTCGTAGGCCGTGTGGCGGAGTCCCGGCGGCACCGTCATCACCATAGCCCCAAGGCGGCCTATCGGACGCACAAGCTGTTCGTGTTCGGGGACGACTTCGCCGACGACGGCAACGGCGACTCGGACTCCGTCGCGTGGCACCAACCGTTCGGCATGTGGACACGGCCCACGGCAGGAAGCCGACCGGCCGCTTCTCCGACGGCCTGGTGCAGTCGGACTTCCTGGCCAAGATCATGGGCCACAGCGAGTCCCCTCCGCCCTACACGGGCGACGACTGGGACAACGGCATCGACGCGTCCGGCTTGAACTTCGCCGTCGCCGGCGCCGCCGCGCTGGATGTGACGGGGGGCGTGCTCAACATCAGCGCGCAGGTCCAGCAGCTCAGGAACCTGGTCAGGGACGGCCTGGTCGACGACCGCGACTTCAAGGAGTCGGTGGCGCTCGTCGCCTACTCCGGCAATGACTACACCAGCCAGGACGTTCGTGATGAGCCGATCCAACATCATTCGATCTCATCTAATCATTTATTATATATACAAGTACTAGATCTCATATGTGTATCTATGCCATATACAGAACTTGGACGATCAGGTGGCGAAGGTGGTGGATGAGCTTGCGAGCGTGGTGTCGCAGCTGCAGGACCTGGGCGTGACTAAGGTGCTGGTGAACACGGTGCCCCCGTTCGGGTGCTCGCCGTGGCTGGCCAGGCTCTCCGACTACAGCTCGTGCGACGGCGACGGCAACGCGAACTCCGACAAGCACAACGCGGCGCTCCGGGACCGGCTGGGCGGCGAGTAGGACGTGATGCTGCTGGACGTGAACAGCATCGTGACGGACCTGGTGGCGCCCAAGGAGGGCTCGGCGCTGTACGCGGGGAAGTTCACGGAGCTCCTCCGCCCCTGCTGCGAGGGCACCGGCGACGGCGGCTACTGCGGCCTCGACGGCGGCTACTCGCTCTGCGACCACCCGGAAGAGTACTTCTACTGGGACCTCGTGCACCCCACGCACGCCGGGTGGAGGGCCGTCATGCAGCTGCTCCAGGGGCCCATCATGGCGTTCCTCGGCATCTCCAACCTCGAGCACCTTTGATCGGCCCATCGATCATTTCCCTCCATGGAATAATATACAATAATAATGGACGAAGACTAGCTAGTTTGGATTTGGTAGTTAGTTAGTTTGGAATAATTCTTCGTCCATGCTTTGCATTTGGTTAGTTAGCTAGATAATACATCTTACTCCAGGTTTGGAATCCGGCCATCTGTGCTGCTGCCTGCTTCTGCTAGATTATTGGCTTGTTAATCGAGCACACATATGCAGCTGCCTTTTTGTCTTTGAGATGGGGATATATACTGTATTTCATCATATGAAAATGGATTTTCTATATATATCTCGTCCAAACCTCGAATTGCATGCTGCTTAAGTTACCTCTGTATTCACTTCATTTGTTTAATTTTTAGAAATATATGCAGGAACTGGACCTAGTACACAAAGCTAAACAAAAGGTTTTTGTTTTGTTGCTGTTTTTTTTAAATGAAGCTAGGAGCATCTCCAGCAGTCTCCTTTTACCCAATCCAACTACCATATTGGAGAGTTGATAAGAAAATAGTGTTCCAGCAGTCTTCATTTATCTTTCCCCTTTTCCAATAATTATTGGGACAACCCAATAATTGATCCCAACTCTCTCTAAATAAAGGAGAAGTTCTGACTCTCTCGACAGTTGGATTGGGATGAGATTATTGGGAGACTGCAAAAGTAACTCTCCCAATAATAATGAAAGTGATATTGGAATATCCATATTTAGTTAATTATTAAAAAATATTTATTGGGAGACTGTTGGAGATGCTCAGGTTTAATAATAGTACAATAAGGGGGTGTTTGGCACACGGCTAAAATTTAACCCCTGTCACATCGGATGTTTGGACACTAATTAGGAGTATTAAATATTGGTCACATCGGATGTTTGGACACTAATTAGGAGTATTAAATATTGGTTAGTTACAAAACTAATTGCACAACCCCTAGGCTAAATCGTGAGACGAATCTATTAAACCTAATTAGTCCATGATTTGACAATGTGGTGCTACAGTAACCATTCGGTAATGATAGATTAATTAGGCTTAATAGATTCGTCTCACGATTTAGCCTAAGAGTTCTGCTATTAATTTTGTAATTAGCTCATATTTAGTCATCCTAATTAGCATCCGAACATCCAATATGGCAAGGTTAAAATTTAGCCCTTATCTCTCAAACACCCATGTTAGATCTCGTTCGGTTGCATTCAAAGGATCACTCTGTTAACGAGTTACAGGATCCTGGTGGGTATAGATTTTTCTGTTTCCTGTTTTCACCATCGTAACTAGCGCAAAAAGCTTAGACGGTCCATTGATTCAACTGGACTCTACAACTACCTCTTTCTGGGCTGTGCGTCTCATGTCTTTTGTTGGGCTGCAAGACCCATGTTATGGTTGGGCCTTCATTCCTCGACGGACAGCGGACGCAACACACGGCAACAGAGAGCTTGTCGATGCGCGATGATCTACTTACTGCACGAGCGCCATGGCGAACCGAGTCATCGGCTGTGTGCCTGTGTCGTGCTTGAGTAGCTGCATCCACCCAGCGTCCACACCTGACGAGTGAACGACTCACGAACTGGCACCTCAGCGTCGAGCGTGACAATCTGCCGCTGAAAGCATCCGTCGTCTGTCACGGAGGGACGCTTCTTCGCTTGCAGTGACAACGGCATTTCTGCTTCAGGATTCATGCCAAGAGCAATGGATAGCTCCACTTCAATTCTAAGCCAACAGGATAGGCAACCAAATTTCACAAGATTGCATTACATCCAAAGGCAGGCATGCAAAGTGTTCCGCAGAACGCGATTGGAGAGGTACTAGTTCTCAGTTCTCACAATCCACACCATGCCAAATTACCAGCACAGAAACACACGACAAGCAGATCGCCGGAGCTCGCACGATTTCCTCCGTCCGACCAGCGAGCTACTAAATCCGCCGCCTACGCCTTCACGGGGAGGGGCACGACTTTGACCTGATCCAGCACGGGGCCGCAGAGCGAAACGCCGTCGCTGGCCTTGGTGTGGTAGTAGGAGCTGTAGAAGGTGAGCCGGGTTCTGACGCCGCTCGCCACGAACCTGAACCCCGCCGCCTTGAACGCGCCCTTCCCGGCGGACTCGAACGGCACCTTCTGCGTCACGTTGCCGGCGAACGCCTCCACCAGCATGGACCCGTGGCAGCCGTTCTTGGCGTCGCCGACGGCGAAGGACAGGTTGTAGGCGCGGTTGGGGACCGTGCGGATCACCTGCGCGATGGCGCTCTCGCGTCCCGCCACCAGCTCCACGGCGTACTGCCCCTCGGGGACCGAGAAGTGCGCCGCGTCGATGAAGCGCACCGCCTTAAGCGACTCGATGATCCATCCCGGGAGCGGCGACGTCGTGTCCTTCTGCTTCGGCGGCAGGAGGACGCCCACCGACGAGTTCTTGAACACCTGCGGCCCGATCTCGAAGCCGGCGTTCTTGATCAGGTTGTCTGCAAAAAAAAAAATGCCATTATCAAGCACGGGATCATGGGGGCTTCATTGTTCAGATATTATCTGCAGAGGCATTCGTTCCTGAAAGAGAAGAAGATCCATTCCGGTTACCTTTGGTCGGGTACGGCGTGGGCAGCTCCTTGATGGCGACGGCGTCGAGCAGCGGGCCGCACGCGGGGTCCTCCTGGACGCCGGGGTTGGCGAAGGTGACCTGCGCGACAGGGGAGGAGGCGCGGAAGCCCCAGGCCCAGGTGTCGGCGGAGGCGCCGCTGTAGAGCGTGCGGACGGCGACGTCGGCGGGGGCCGAGAGCGACGGCGCCACCGCGATGCGGAGGTTCTCGTCCTGCGCGCACGTACGCGTGGCCGCGAACGTGAGCGCGTAGAGCGCGCCGGGGCGCACCGTCACGTTCTGCGACGCCGACGCGCGGCTGCCGAGGCGGAGCGCGTGCACGCCATGCGGCACCGCGAAGAACATGCCCCCGGGCTGCGGCCCGCCGGAGACGTACTCGACGTGGCCGCGCAGCGTCCACCCCGGCAGCGAGTGGCGGCCCACGATGAGGGTCTTGTTCAGCTTCCTCGGCGCCGTCTCGAAGTTGCCGTTGATGAGCAGGCCTGGGCCAGCACGCAAACGTGAACAAAAAAAAAATTCAGATCTTTCGCTAGTTCTTCTACACTCGCAAAAACTATTTCTTCTAATCTTCCAAAATAATCACAACATTTTGGGACGATGCAAGAACAGGAAAAACCAAATGAGAACTGACGGATAGAGAAAGGTAACAGATGATGAATTAAAATGTAGTACTCCTAGAACAGTTTGCTCTCCTGCACAGTTATCTGTAAAGGTAAGCTGGAGGTTTTGTGCCTGGAAATATTAAAACCTGCTTGCAAGTATAGAACAGTGAAAGAACTAGAACCACAAACTGAAATGGAGCAATAACTTTAGCCCATTCTCTGCTTCCTCTTAATAGATCAAACCTATACAATCCTAAGCGTACTGCATTTTCAGCACGGAATGCAGATCTAAAAGAATCGAGACAATGGCGGCGACAGGAACGAGATGGATAAGCGTAGTGAGATGAGACGGCATCAGGCGGTGCTGTTTACCTTCAGCGTCTTGAGCATGGCGAGGCGCAGGAGCTGGGGGCGGAGCACTGACTGCGAGTGTGGCAACAGCCGCGGAGGAGGAGGACGAGGAGGAGACGGAGAGGACCAGCAGCAGCAGCATTCCCCATGGAAGCTCCATTGCTCGCTTCTGCTCTCTTCCGCTTCGCTTTGGCTTCTTCCAATGAAGCTGCCCCTTCCTTTAACAAAAGGAGCGGACAACTTCACTGGAAAACCTACTTTGTTCGCATATTTGCAGATGCACCCGGGTTCATTATATGCCATGGGTAATAGGAAAAAGAAGCTGTGTGGAATTTGGATACCGGCTAACTGGAGTTAAATGGACCAGCTAATTGACCAGCTTGCAGTGACCAGATACCAATGTAACTAACAGCTACTCCACAGTGTAGTGCTCATGGATTGCAAAAACTGAAATAGACGTGAGCATGAACTGAAAATCATCCATCGCTGCCTCTTCTCCCTCTCCCCGGTCAAATCTTGACTGTACCACAGCGAGGGTATAACAGATAATTACCTTTCAAAAAAGCACAATCCAGGATCCGAACAACCCATGCTTTTACTAGTAGTAGACAACCTTTTATTAGCTGTAATTTTCAGTCAGCGTTTTCTTAGGTCAGGTAGGCTAAAAAAACTTCCGTCCTGCTGGTTTGTTCAAGATTAAAAAAAACCCTTAAAAACTAAGAAAGTCGAGCGTTATAAATCTGTAAAACGCTAAGGTGTTGCAGCTGCTAAAAACTGACGTGAATAATGAATTCTTGAAATCAAGAGCGGGTTTCTAAATGTCAAGAAGGTGGAGGGCCCAAAGGCAGTTACCATGGCACAGTGCTCGCAATTTTCCGTCGTCCTGCGGAGACTGCAGAGGACATTTACCGCCACCGCGCCACCCGGCCTACACCGCGAGGACACGACCGGAGAAGGGAGCGGTGGTGCTCGGCACTGTCCCTCAATAAATCGGAGTAATCTTCACCGGCCCGTACCGCAACCGGCCACCACCACCACCTTGGCCATGCACGAGTGAAGGGTGAAAGACTTGAAAGCAAGCAACAAGAAAATGCACTTGACGAGATGTGCGGCGATGGTGTTCGGTCGATCGATCGTGTCGGCGTCGTGCGCTACGGATTTACCTGCACATGATGACGTGCGGTAACACGGCCGGGCCACCGGCCACGGGTTGCGACGGTGCAGAGGCCGAACGGGCTGGTACGTGGATTCGGGATCATCTCCTGTCCAGGACCAGCAGCGATGAAGAAGCTAGTAGCGCCTACTAGCAGCTAACCGCGTCGACGTGCACGGCTGCAGTACGCCGTCCGTCGTGCAGGACACAAATGCTGTTACTGTGTGCTATAGCCCCAAGCTCTGCCTGGTTTCCCGCCATCTTTCCTGACGACGTCCTTGCTGCATCGGATGCTCCCCGAGTAGGCGCTGCGCGGTGCGGTGCAGGAAAGGCGCGGCGGTAGGGTAGGGTGGGGTCGCGTCGAGCGGCAGGCCGGCTGCATGCGTCCCCATTGGGTAGCAGCCATACTTGATGAGCGGGCAGATGTGGCGGTGCGACCAGTGAGTGGGCCACCACCGGTCCATCCATGATCCATGGAGAATCATCAGAAAAGGACACGGCACGCGCAGCGGGAACAGGGGTCGTCGCCGGTCAGGCACGTTGTCCGCGGCAGGGCGGTGTCGGCCTCGGCCCTCCCTCCTCTCCTCCTCCTGCCGCGGCGCGCGGCCCGGCGCGCATGGGCGCCCTGCCGTCATCGCGCGGCCCGGCGCGCATGGGCGGTCGCACCCGTACCATGTGACCTTCGCCCCTTCCGCCCGTCGCCTCGCCGGCCGGCCGCGGCCCCCGGTTCCTCCATTACTCGCTCCACCTCCCACACGACAAACTCCGCGGCGGATTAATTGCTCTCGGCGCCATTGTCAAACCAGCCACAGCTTTGACCGGGAACGTCAGTGTGGAGTAGACGGACCAGGCCAGGCTTCTGAGCCTGCTTATATGCCCGCCCATTCCATCACGGGCCTCCACTAGCAGCAGGACACGGCGGCGCAAACGGCTTTCATGCGGCAGCCCAACACCACGGACAGAGAGAGGAGGCAGCCCGACCAGAGAGAGCGTGGCCCAAGGATGATTCCTCCTCGCCATCGCGCCAGGAGGTTTTTCTGTCCAGCTATGTCTCCACTCTTCCAGTACAGCTCCTCGATCGCATGCTCTTTTTGCCGTCAATCTCATCTGCGCCGAGAACTCGATCGATCTAGCAAAGTGCTACTACTTGGGCCGGTATCCTTAAACTTCCCTTTTGTTTCTCCCCTGCCATCGAACTACTTATATACTGATGATGTAAATGAAATGGAGGAGGAATATATACGTTTTGATGCATCTATACTATCTGTCCTTTTTTTTTGGCAGAAAAAGATCGTTGAGTGCTAATGTGAAAGTCAGGGGCCTTAGACCTTGCTTCGAGCTTGGCAGAACATAGACACCTAGCTTGGACAACGAAGGTCTAGATTGGCTCGTGAAAGTTGAGGGATCAACTTACTGTCACCACGAAGTTTATTTGTTACACCTTAGCTTGTTAAGTGGATCATTAACACTAGAGCATCTCACTGATACAAAATGTCCATGGATCATAATGATAAACAGAGAAACAATAGACAAATTAATATCTGAACAGAGAAAAAGCACAGATTCTGAGCAATCAGACGCATCTGCAAAGCGAACAAGAACAATAAAAAAAAGTTTCACAATCAGGCACACATCGTGGCGACACAATGCACACGGCCACTAGGGAGCGGCTACCTACTGTAGCACTGCCATGGATGCGACCGCCGCCAACGCCATGGCCGCGACAGCCCGGTAACCTGCTCGGACGACCCCGGCGCCATTAGCGTTGGGCGCGGGCGCGGTGGTGGCCGGCGTGTCGGGGGTGCTGTCCGTCGACGACGCGGCCGGCGGCGAGGCGGCGCTCGGCTCGCTGCCGCCGCTGGGGGACGCCGCCGACGACGAGCGCGCGGGCGCGGGCGCGGGCGCCTTGGAAGGGGCGTCAGAGGACCGCGGCTTGAGGACGCGGATGTTGACCTTCTGGCCGGCGGCGCAGTGGCCGGGCACGCCGCAGATGAAGAAGCGGTGGCCGGGCCTCTTGATGGCAATCTTGTCGTCGCCGGAGGTGTGCGTGGCGATGGGGGTGGAGTTGCTGCAGCTGTCGTAGGCGTCCTTCGTCACCTCCAGCACGTTGTGGATGCCCTGGGGGTACACGAACTCTGCACGCACGCGGTCATCGTCAGCGTCATCGTTACAATTCAGAACGAAAGAAAGCAGGGCGGAAAAACGTGCTCTTTTCGGTAAGTATGATCTTTTTCGATGCCACGATGATCACGCAAAGAACAAATAAAGAAGTGGATGGGATGAAGCAAAACGTGCAGCCGAAGGTACAGCTACCTGTAAAGAGAGTCGAACACTACGTTTGACACAGATGCAGAAAAACATGCTTGCATGCTACTCATGATTGGAAAAATTGTCAAAGTTCTTCACTTTACAACTACTAGGTTGACAGTAGTATACCGATAGATGCATGGTGGTTGAATTGCAGGTAGATGATAGTTTGGCAATGAAATAACCCTTTGTCTGGCATCTTCATAATAGCCCTATATGGTTGTTTATTGTGTACTTCATATCGAGTATGCGGCCTTATTTCCAACTCCTTAAAAACCAGCCTCGAATTAGAGATTGCAACGCAGAAAGAATGCTGTCAGA
The DNA here is from genome assembly GCF_000263155.2 of Setaria italica. Taxonomy (NCBI): domain Eukaryota; kingdom Viridiplantae; phylum Streptophyta; class Magnoliopsida; order Poales; family Poaceae; genus Setaria; species Setaria italica. Next base: position 2,540,889 of record NC_028458.1, read on the forward strand.
AACCATTTCTCACTCCATGGTTAAAGTTCAGGTAATGCATTGACAGATGTAACAGAGACAGCATCGTATGCCCATGGTGCAATAACTATCTACATCAACCAGGCCATGTGTCCATTTCTTGGATTCCTGGCTGGCCTTTTCTGATTCAGATCTCCAGTGGCCCCGTTCGGCCAGTAAAATTGTGGATCATACGTATTACGTGAATTCCCTTTACAACTACATAAAGCTTGCAGATTTGAACTACTACTGTGCGATAAGAGTAAGACACGTAAAAGCAGAGGTAAAAGGAACTATTTACCCTAATTCCGTTGCCAATGCCATGGTTAAAGCAAGACAGTTCATCTAAACGCAACGACAAAAGAGAAGAAGGACGCGTTGTAAAAGTACTGACGGCGACAAGAGAGTGGCGTTCATCTTTGCATCAGTGAGCAATGGGGGACAGCAGATGCATGGCGCCTGCTCAACTCAACATATACCTGAACCTTGAGCAATGGTACTACATCAGCGAAGCGCATAGTATTTGCAGATAATGTGGATGTCGTTGTGTAGAGATGATACCACACATGAAACATGCTCCTAAATGGCGTATCAACTGTCAAGCGCAAGCTACGCGAGAGTAAAACTGACAGGAAGGAAACGTGTGCAGCATTGACGAGCAATGGACTGGACCTGACACTGAAGCTACGTAAACATTGGCAAGAATTATGAACTTGTAGCAATTCTTGAGCGAGAGAAAGGCCGAACTTGCCTATGATGTCTCCAACATGGAAGTTCTTCTTCGTAGTCCAGTCGGTGTAGTTGATGTTGCCGAGGATGGTCCAGCCGGAGCTATCGCCGACCTTGTAGGTGACCGCCGACGAGGTCGCCGCCATCGCGAGCCCAAGCGTCAGCACCAGGAAACCCTTCATGCCCATGGCCATTGCTGCACCTGCTCCCCTGTGTCTAAGCTACACACCCCCTCTGATCTCCCGAAGCTATATATAGCAAGAAGAGATCGAGGAGGAGATGCCAAGAGCAGAGGAGACGCAAGGAATTCAGTTCCACACGCTTTGCTTGCGCCAATGCTTCGCCGAGGAGCACGATTTATAGAGCCTCTTGCTCTCGTTCCCTGCATTGACCGTTTTGCCCCTGTGTTGTGCAAACAATATGCTCTCTGCTTTGCTGTCTGCTCTGCTCACTCGGTGCTGGCAGGTTGCTCTCGCGCGGCGTTTTGCTCATGTTCCTTGAGTAAAGCAAACTCAAAAGCTGGCCGTGAATCCAAGTCTTGATCATGAGCCTGCTTGTGTTGTTGGGTGAGGTCTGAGGTGCCAATGCCATGAGTGAGTGGGCTCTGCTGGTGAGTTGGAGTTGGATCGAGTTGGAGAGTTGGATATCTTTTTCGTTCCATGGAAGCAACAACGGCAACCATGCATGCAGGAATTTGTCTTTCTTTTGATCCGTTTGGTGGATATATGATAGCTTGCAGTGAGGCAGGCCTTTTTTTTGTTTTATCCGTTCTCTTTTCACATGTGGTATATATGAGGAGAGAGTGACTATGAAATATTTTATTCGGGTTTGCTGTGTGTTTTGCTGACTGGACTGACATATAGAACATAAGCAAAGAAGCTTTACAGGATGTCAGCCCACGAAGTACTATAATTAGTTAGCACTTTGAGAGTCGGAGGAAGCAATCGAACAACGCCGTACACACGTAGCTTGTGCTTTTGTCAAGGAAAAAAACCTAAATATTTGTTGCAAGCTCCCTTCACAAGCCTATCAGATATAGTACCGAATATGTTCAAAGGCGTAGAAATAGACAGTTGTATTTTAAAAAAATAGTTATAAATTTCCTGTGTTATGTGGCTAGATGCAGCACGCGTGGATATTGCACATTAATTACTTGCACGCAGTGGAGGGAACATACTCCCTCCATCCTAAATAACTTGTTACTCTAGTTTTATCCGACGTCAAAATCTTTAACTTTGACAAATCTTGTAAAAAATATGTAAATTTTTACAATACTAATTAAATACACTACCAATATATATTTCATCATTTTTTTAACGAACAGGTACGAAATTGTGCCTATTTTATTGATATAGAAGAGAGAACAAGAAAAAGCCGGCTAACCAGCTGCGGACAAAAAGGTTACACCAAAAAGGTTACACCCGCACGAGCAGGAAGCCAAGTCTTTGGCTCCCGCTCGTATCCACGCCTCAGCCTCTACTCTAATTTTGGACAGTAAGGAATGTGCCGGCGCTTCCACCTTGCGGAAGACTCTCGAATTCCATTCTTTCCAGACTTCCCAGATGACTAACAGGACTAGGCTTGTAGTCGCTTTCCGAGGTAGAGTGCGACCGTCGGTGAGCTATGACCACTAAGCCAAAGCGTCGTCAGCCGGTTGCCAATTGGTTGGCTTGAGGTCTGGCTGTCCAACCCAATCCGCCACCATACTCCAAACTATCCTAGTGTATCTGCATCCAGCCAGGTGGTGTAGTACGTTGGTTTCTAAGGTCTGTCGCCAGAGAACGCAGGCTGGGCTGTGTGTCCACCCCCTCGAGGCAAGGCGCACGTTTGTCCAGATTCTGTTCTAAGTGGCAAGCCACGTGAAGAACTTGCATTTTGGTGGGGCACAGACTTTCCAAATGGAGCTGAGTTGCGTTGAGTTCGTACTTCGCTTTGTAGGCCGAAGCTGTTGAATACAATCCATCTACTGTAACCTTCCATGTAATGCAATCTTCATTGTCTTGGTCGAGGTGGACATTTTGGATTAGGGGCCACAATTCCACGAATTCCTGAATATGACGGGAGGAAAATGTAGTTGAGATGTTGAGATCCCTAATCCACGTGTTCTGCGTTAAGGCGGTAGCGGCCGTTCTTTTCTTTTTTCTTGAGACGATGTATATCTTTGGCGCTATGTCTCTCGTACAGCGTCCTTGCAACCATGCTGAGTTCCAGAAGCTCGTCTTTTCACCATTTCCCAAGTGGATTGTGGTGCATGCCATGAATAGTAGATGGTTCGTCTCGTCGCTAGGCACGTCGGTCCCCACCCATGCTTTTTCCGGCGATGCCCATTCTTGTCATAACCATCTGAGCCGCAATGCTCTCACAAACTTTTCCAAGTTCAGGATGCCTAGGCCACCATTTTCTTTCGGGAGGCAGCATCTTATCCAATTAATCTTGCACTTTCCGTCGATTAACTCCTTTTTGCCGGCCCAGAGGAAGCGCTTACGAATTTTGTCGTGGTCTTGGAGTATCTCTTGTGTTGTTTTAATTGCCGTGAGCAGATATACCGGCTGTAAGGTTAGCACCGATTTAGTAAGGCTCATTCGACCTGCCATGGTAAGATTCTGCCCTTCCTAGTTTGACAATTTTCGTGCGGCCTTGTCATATAGTGGCGGGAAGTCAAGCTTTTTGAGTCGTCGTATCGCGAGTGGGAGGCCAAGGTATTTCAGTGGGAACCCAGCCCGGGAGACCGGTAGCTCTGATAGGATCTTGTTTAGGTCGATGCCGTTGCAACTGATGGCCGCAATGCTTGTTTTTTGGATATTCATACGTAGTCCAGTGACTTCTCCAAAGCTGATCAGCAACTCTATGATGTTTTGTACGTCTCTAGTCATCGGTTTTAGGAAGATCGCGGCATCGTCCGCATACATTGATGCCCTGAAACGAGCAATCCTCCCACCCAGCTTATTTAATAGCCCCATATTAGTTGCCTTGGCCAGCAATTTGTGCAAGGGGTCAAGGATGAAGAGCAAGGGAGAGAGGGGTTCTCCCTGTCATAATCTGCGACCGTGCTCGATCCAGTCAAGTAGGATGCCGTTAAGAAGAATTCTCGATGTAGAAGTGGTTAAAAGCGCAATTATCTAGTCCCTCCATCATCGCGGTGGGAATCCTCTTTGTTGGAGTAGGTTTAGAAGGTAATCCCATCTGACGGAGTCAAAGGCTTTTGAGATGTCGAGTTTCATTAGTAGTGCCAGTGTTTTATTCCTGTAGAAACGTCGGGCGATATTGCGGACGTACATGAAATTGTCATGTATACTCCTTGCTTTGATGAAAGTGCTCTGACATGGTGCAATAAGGTCGTTCATGTGAGGCGCAAGGCGTAGGGCAAGGAGTTTGGTGATGATCTTCGCGATTGCATGGATGAGGCTAATGGGTCTGAAATCCGAAATGCTCTCGATCCCCTCCTTCTTCGGTATTAGGACGATGCTTACGGAGTTGAGCAAATTGAGGTCCGCACATCGTATCTTGTAAAAGGCGTGGATTGTAGCCATGACATTTCCTTTGATTATCGGCCAGCATCGCTTGAAGAAAAGGCCCGTGAAGCCATCCGGGCCTAGGGCTTTGTCCTGAGGCATCAGTGAGATGGCTTTAAATGTCTCATCCTCGGATAATTGTTCGTCTAGGCTTGATAGGTCGATTGATATTAGGTTCAGGGCTTCCCATGCGAGGTCTTTGGTTCTTGCTGGGGGGCTGCTCATGATTCCATTGGAATTGTCTTGTATGATCTGTTGCTTTTCTTCATGGGAGATGGCCCAGCCATTATTTTTCCTTAGCCTGTGAATGAAGTTTTTCCTTTTGCGTGCATTTACTTTGAGGTGGAAGAATTTAGTGTTGGCGTCACCTTCGCGGAGGTAGTTTATCCTGGAGCTTTGTTTTTTTCGTGCTTTCTCGATGACCGCCCATCCCAAAACTCTTCTCCTAAGTTTGGCCCGGAGCGTAAACTCTTGGTTTGAGAGGGGTCTGGATTCTTGTGTCACGTCCAACCTTAACATTACATCTTGGGCCATGTGAAGTTTCAGTTTTGCATCTGATAGGAGGTTCTGGCTTCCAGGAGTGTAATGCTCTTGCAGTTGTATGCATCTTGTGTCCTAAGCAGTAAACAGTTCTGTGTGTGTCGTTGGCGCGTTCCAAGCTTGTTTGACAATCTCTAGGAAATTCGGTACCTTCACCCAAAAATTCTCAAATTTGAAAGGTGTTGACCACCTTGGCCCCATTCTATTTGATAGCAACAGTGGGTAGTGGTCTGCGTGCGAGGAGGACAGGGCAAGCAGAATGTGGCTGTCGAAGGTAAGATCCCAACTCTGATTGCAGAAAAACCCGTCTAAGCGGACGAATGTTGTCGTACGTCTCTTGTTACTCCAGGTGAATTTTCTATTCTGAAGGTGTATCTCCTTGAGCTCGCAAAAGTTTAGGGCTGCTGTGAACTTCCTCATTAGGCGACTGTTGAGGTTATTGTTGTTTTTATCACGCGCTCTGTAAATTAGGTTGAAATCCCCCAAGAGAAGCCGATTTGTATGAGTCGCCGATTTGAGGTCTTGTAGGTGCCGGAGGAAAGGCTCCTTTTCGCCTCTGCGAGATGGGCCATAGACTGTGGTGAGGCGGAATGACGATGTGCAGTGGCGAACTGTGACCGTGGCTGAGAGTGAATATTGCCCAATTTTTATGTTCTGGAGGTCAACAACATTATCATTCCAGATGATCAGGATGCCTCCTTTGGTAACCAGCGCCAGCTTGAAAGAAAAGTTGTTTAGTCTGTAGCCGCCTACGAAGCGTGCAAGGCTTTTGTCAATGGAGTGGAGCTTTGTTTCTTGAAGGCACGCAATGTGGCACGTCGTGGTCGCGATCATTTCATGCACCGTAAGGCATCTGGCTGGCGCATTGAGCCCGCGGACAATCTAGTACAAGACGTTTTAGTTGCTAACTATCATCCCAGGGTGTGTTTGCTCTGCCTGAACCGGGCGTGGCCCCAACCATCACACGGTTGGAAGGTGGGTGTGTCATTGAGAGCGGCCATTTCCACGAAGTCTAAAATACTGCCCGAAGGTCTAAGCCCACAGGGCACGTCACAGGTGTACCTGATGCCCGAAGGTCTAAGCCCGCAGGGCACGTCACAGGTGTACCTGATGCCCGAAGGTCGCAGCCAGTAGGGTGATCAGGGGGGTGGTTGAAGTCGCGGGTTGACACATAGCCGGCAGTCTAAATCTAATGTGTTGCCCGAAGGTCACAACCAGCAGGGTGAAGACGATGGTGCCGGTGGCATAAGCAGTAGCAATGTAGATGCATAAAAAACATCTTGTAGCGCAGTGGAGCCATCAACAATCCGTCAGGCATCGAGAGCACCATCCTATGGAAGCAACTCCACCACCCCGTCTCCTGCGTGAAGGAGGAGTGCTTCGTTCAGCTGTTCCACGTCATCATCATCGAGGTCAAAGAGCGCAGTCAAGGCGGCGATGATGTGTTCTGGGAGAGCTCCATCGTACATGTTGATGTAATCCTGGAGGATCTTCTCAATGGGCGCCAGTTCGTCCTCAGTAATGCCCAGCTTGCACCACAGGTTGTGCTAAGCACACTCAACAGCTAGCATTGTTGGCTGTTTGGTCGAATGTTAGGAGCTTGTATTCACAGCGTACCGGCTGGTCGAGCGCAACTGTCGGCCAGCGTGGTGAAGAGGTTAACCACCGATAGCTCCTTGTCAGGTGCTGCACGAGGTGACACGGCAGGCACCACCGCCGTCTCCTGTGGCGTGTCCAGGGCTTCTGGTGCACGTGGAGCAGGCGTCATTGTAGCCGCCATCGCCGGCTCTACCGCAGCACCCCCCTTCGAGAGGTCGAGTTGCATCACGTCGAGGGCGCGCTCAACATCCCCCACAGAGGGAGGGGCGACCAGTGTCTCCTTGAGGTATAGATGGCTAGATGGACCACCCGGCACTAGCCTGATTTGGCCCGGCCCGACTAGGCCCCCTTGAGGTACAAATGGCCAACACTTTTGCATTTCTCACAATATTTATCTTCATTCTTAACAAAAGTGATCTTCTTAGGAACAAAAGCTTTCTTCCCTTTCTTAGGAATATAGCCAAGACCTTCACGATTCAAAGTGAATTTTGATTAGGAACAAAAGGTTTCTTCCCTTTCTTAGATACTGACTAGAGGGGGGTGAATAGGCGGTTTTAACTAAAATCACAACACTTAAAAAATTTGATTAGTAACACAAGAGAAAAACCATTTCTAACTACTCTACAACTAGGTGAAGGTTTGCAACCTAGGGTGACAAGATACTATTCAATCTCTAGTAAAGTAATTTGCTCAAACTAAAATGAAATAATGAAATTGAGCAAAGTTAGAACCAAACAAGAGTGAGGAATTTATCCCGTGGTGTTGATGACTTGCCGGTCACCCCTAATCCACGTTGAGGTAGATTCAATGTTTCAACTGCTCCTCTATCAAGGCACCACTTGATGATTGAGCCGGCTTGAATCAAAAAACCTCTGCAAACCTCGATTCCACTAGAGTTGCTCTTCACCGCTCCGGTGAGGTGAGCACAAGACTCCTCACAAGAATAGCCGGGGCTCCTTCACAATCTTCTTGAAGGGCTCAACAGCTTCTACAATCTTCAAGTCGTCTAGGAGACGGCAACCTCCAAGAGTAATAAGCCAATAATACTTGCTTGAAGACTCCCTAGTGCCACAAAGCTCAAACTCTTGATGCAATGCACTAGGATGCTTTCAATCTCACTAGAATGCAATCTCTAAGCAATGTGAGTGAGTGAGAGGTGGAAAAAGGCTTTAGAATGTCACAAATGTTGTCCAAGGTGCCAAAGAGAGCTCATCCATCCCCGGGGGTGGGGTATTTATAAGCCTCCTTTCCAAAACTAGTCATTTTCGCGAAAAACAGGGGACTGGTGGACCGTCCACCTCACAGGGGGCGGACCGTCCACAGTTCAAGCCCCAAAGGCTAATGCAGCATTTAATGTGTGTCAGAACGAACCATTACAAGGGTGGCGGACCGTCCGCTCTTATAAGGCCGGACCGTCCGTCCCATGCGGACTGTCCGCAGAAAACAACTGCAGACCATCCGCCTTTGAGAAAAAATTTCTCGACCCGAAAACCTGTTTCTATCTAGGTTTAGCTGACCGTCCGCCACCTAGGGCCGGACCGTCCGCCCCATGTGGACTGTCCGTAGAAAACAACTACGGACCGTCCGCCTTTGAGAAATAATTTCTAGACCAGAAAACCTGTTTCTGTCTAGGTTTAGCTGACCGTCCGCCACCTAGGGCCGGACCGTCCGCCCTTATATAGTTAGACCTCTTTTAGAACAAGTTTTTCTTCTCATTTCTTTCACTTTCTCAAACTAAGTTAGTTCCTATGTATGTAATACAATTGTTTGAGCAAAGTGGCACTATAGAACCGTCAAGTAAATGAAATTGACCCCTCTTGATAGTACGGCTATCTAGCCTACTAATCCGGTCAATTCACATCCGCTAAGCACCTCTTGACTGGTAAAAACAAAAAACCTATCGTATACCTTTGCCTTGAGCTTTCCAATGTTCAAACCATCTAAGATATTGTCATGTCATCCTTCAAAGCTCAATTCAACTCCGGGACTAACCTATACTCATATTCTCAATAAAATTGTTAGTCCACTAAGGTCGTCATTAATTAACAAAACACAAGTTAGGGGCCTAGATGCTTTCAATCTTGCTTAGCATTATCAGACCAAATATCAGAAGTGATAGACACACATGAAACACTAGTTAATGATTCAATAAGCTTAGCACGACAATCATTAAAGTACTTGCAGAAATCTTTAGTGGTGATTTGCCGAGAGACAGTAGAGAATCTATGATTATGAGCAAGCTTAATGTACTCTTCAAATGCAGCAGATTCACCAAAGCATAGAGAAAGATCAAGTCTAGCAATCATTCGACATAGCTGAGTATGAGCTACCTCAGAACTGTAATCCCAGTGATGAACACTTACGTCCAAATTGAACTGGAGCAAAAACTAGGAAACACGTAGCTTTGACTTCCTTGTTGGGCATTTCTCAACATGCCAGTTTAGATGGCTAGTGCCAATAGTAGATCGAGCAGCGTATACAGTGCCACAATGTATGCACTTGGCAGAGACCCTTATCCTCTTGCCATTGATGTCCTTGAAGATCTTTTCGAAGTTCTTCTAGCATTCAGAGGTGGTGGAACGGCTCCTCTTGGTGCCGCTACTCACCATGTTTGGATCACCAGCAGCAGCTGTTGCATCACCAACACTATCCTCGCCATCAGCAACATAAATTAGTTCGGCTGCGCCACCGCCGAAGACCTCTTCCCGCTCTGCCTCTAGGTCACTCTCATCATCTAGACGCTGGCCCAACATCTGAAGCTCATCATTGTAGGTGTGCCCTTGGACCTCCTCATCGTCATCCATCATTGTAGTTGGCCGACACCCTCTGCACACAGAGAAGACAAGAAGTGAGATCAAGCAGTGACAGTACAGATACAAGAAGCATAGAAACTACAAGAAAAATAAAGCAGCAGTGATACTAAAAACAAAGCATAGAAACTACAAGAAAAAGAAAGCAGCATATGATCCAATACTAATCGGATTTGATACAACATCAAGTTCAAGTCACATAAACTTTCACCTTCATTACTTTATCCAATTAAGCAGTGAAGCAGAGAAGGAGATCAAGCAGGGGAATAGGGGATCGAGAAGCAGGGAAGGAGATCAAGTAGAAGATCAATGGCTTACCTGCAAATCCAGAGCCCCAGAGTGTCCAACGAGGTGGACGAACGACCGAGTTGCCGACTCGCCAAAGCTCTAGTCCCTAAACAACTTCACAACGACGGACGTGATGACCTGCAGAAAGAAAAAGTTAGAAAGACCGGCCGCCACCCGCTGGAGCAAGAAGCAGATTAGGCTTAGGGTTAGGGTTAGAGGTTAGAGCTCTTACCGACGGTTCCGGAGCACCAGAGCGGCCGGTGAGGTCGACGAAAAATGGATCTATCAAGGAGATGATGAGAGTGGTCAGAGAGTGGATCTAGTCGTCTAGATCTAGAGAGGTGCGAGAGGATGAGAGAGAGGTGGAGAGCGACGAGAGTCGAGGGAGGCGGTGATAGGATAGATGAGTGGCGGGGGATCCAGGAGGCTAGGGTTTCTGGCCGGAACAGCGGTCGACGCTGGCTTCCAGTTGCCGGAGAGGGAGGAGATGAGAGGGCGAGAGAGGTGTGAGAGGGCGAGAGAGAGAGTCGAGGGAGGCAGCGACGGGAGAGAGGAATGGGTAGGCTAGGGTTTTTGGCCTGGGAAGGCGCCCGACGTCGGCTTATATACACCGTCCCCCAACGGTCGGATCCAACAGTTGGGAGGACCTGATCCAATGGTTGGGGAGGGGGTTGGCTGGGGTATCGGGCTGGCATCGGGCCGACCCAAAAACCATGCTGGGCTCGGGCTGGCCCGGCGTGCCGAGGTTGTGCCCAGGCACTAGCTTGAGCATAGGGCCGGGCCAGCCCGAGCACTATTGCTCTCGTTCCGGGCTGTGTTAGGGCTGGACTTTTAGGGTTGGGCCTCGTGCCACCCAGCGGGTCTAGCCCATCTGGCCATCTATACCTTGAGGCGGACGAAGACTCTACTTGCGGAGACGAGCGTCTCGAGCTGGCCCCCGGACTAGGCCACATTCCCAAGCCCCGGCGTGTCAGCAATGCCGAGCCTGTCGGTGAGCTGAGTCGCCTTGTTGATGTAGTCCGCCACACCGAGGCTCCAGGATTGCTCTTGTGTTGCCGCAGATGGGAGGAGGGCCTCCAACTGACATACCTTGGAGTCAAACAGCGACTGCATGTGGTGCTTGAGCGCTTCGGCTTGCGCACTGAACAGGGCATGCAGTTGTGCGGCTGTCATACCCTTGAGTTCTTCTCCTCGCGGTAGGAGCGGCGCAAAGGCCCCAAGGTTGGAGTGGAGGACCATCCGTGCCGGCAGAAGCAGCGGGGCTTCGTAGCCGTCGGAGCGACGATGGCCCGCTCTGAACTCGCCGTCCCAGCGTCATGGCAAGCGTGTCCGTTCGCGGCGGACCGCATCGCCCTCCTTGCGCCCGAGCGGCTTGCGCCCACCACGCCCAAGGTGTTCATAGCCGTCATCGTCATCGTCATCATAGTGGCGAGCGTGCTATGGCATCCGGTGGCACCCCATCCACCAAGCCGTAGCGCCAGATGTAGGGCCGGCGCACCGGGACGAAGTTTGCCGTAGTCGCCTCGTGCAGATTGTACGATGCCGTTGAGTAGTCCTCCAACATCGCCAGGTGGATGAACACTTCGTAGCGCATTCCTTGTTGCCAGCGCTCCGGCAGGGTCTCGGAGACAAACAGAGGACTTATCCGAGGGCTTGTGTTTAATAAAAACTGGTTTGTTGTTGTAGATGACGATACTTTTTCTACAAACTTAGTCAAAATTAGACAAATTTGATTTAGGATAAAATCAAAGTGACAGGTAATTTGGGGATGTAAGGAGTATTCAGCGTTTTATTCTTTAAAAATATTGTACCCAAAAACGTGCAACAACATACCGCACTGAAGAAGCGTGAATAACGAGTCACAAGCACTATCATTTTTCTTCCCTTTTCAATTCTTTACATATGTGTGCTGCGTGCAGAAAATGGTACCGTGCATTCGATGAAAAAAAACGTAGTGCTTGGATCCGTTCCATTCCTCAGCACTACACAGCGTGTCCAGGACTTGGAGTAGTGAGTTATCCAAGGCAATTACGAGCTATGGCGTCTGCATGTACCTGACACGGGTCCGTAATACGAGTGCTTCTGCTGCTTCTCCTATCTCTCTCGCGCTCTCTCTCTCTCTCTCCATAACATACATCGATCGCTGTTTTACCAGAAGTTAGTGTTATTAATTAATGTCAACATATTATTGTTGCCAGTAGGTATTGTATTGTGGATTTTTAAAAAAACGTGTGGTATTCGTTTTGCAAGTGCTCCGTTCCGTATATCCGCTGTGTTTCCCTGAAACTCTGAAGTCTGAACACATGCGACACATGACGTATTAGGCTACTAATCCCAAATTATAGATCGTTTTGCCTTTTTTAGATTATACACTTAGATATATGCTATATATTTAAATACATAGCAATATCTATAAATTAAAAAAATCAAAACTGCCTATAATTTAGGACGGATCAAAATAGAGTGTTTTGCATATGCATGTTCCGTGCCAACGTACCAGTTTTAGTTATTTGCTCGATTTCTCAAGTTCGATGAATCACTAGTTAATTACCTAGCTACGCTGTGATTTTTGGAAGATACATCTATCATCGGTCATACGAGCTAGATCGCAAGAAGAGTACGTAATTAACGTTAACCTGGGCATCGCATCACCAAAATCAACATTTACATATAGTTCCATGCATCACCTCCACGATCACCAAGAAAACCTGATTATAGTAATAAAATTACATATCGATCGACCCTCCATCAACCACCCAACACCAGCTAAGAGAAAGAGATGGATGAGATCACTTAGATGTCGAAGGTGTTCTTGCCGGTGAACTTGACCTCGATGGGGCTGACGTTCTTGCCGATGCTGCGGAAGTTCTGCCCCACGCCCTGCCTGCCGGCGTTGACCTTCTCCGGGTAGACGCCGTCCTTGGGGTGGAGGTACTGGACCTCGCCGTTGGGGAAGACGCGGTAGAACTGGTAGTTGATCTTGTACTTGGAGCGCAGCCTGGTGCCGAGCGCCAGGCACTGCTCCTTGCGCGCCAGCTTCAGGAGGTTGGGCCCCTCCCGCATGATGGCGGCGCCGCCCGTCGGCATCTCGAACACCTGCTCCTTGGGGGACGTCCACGTGATCACGTAGAACTCCTCCACCTGCGCCTTCCGGAGCAGCCCGCCCGTGCTGCCGCCGAAGATCGGGGACGGGGTGTTGGGGTCAAGCTGCGGGGGCACGAACCCCTTGGGCGCCTCCTGGGTCGCCGCCGCGGGGGCCTCCTCGGCGGCCGCGCGGAGCGGGGCCGGCCCGCGGGAGGACGACGGGAGCGCGAGCTGCGAGGACCGCGGCGCCTTCGCCGCTGGCGACCAGGCCGCGGCCAAGAGGTGGCGCGTCGCGGCGGAGGCTTGCGTGGCCATGGCCATCGTCGGCTTGATTCTCGGACGAGCTGGTGCGGCTTCTTGGAGCAAAGCTAAGAGCAAGATGGCGAGGAGAGATGAGGAGTGGAGGGCGCGGCGCAGGCACGCAGCTAAGAGGTGATGCTCTGCTTTGGTTGGAGACCACGGGTGGCGAAGTGGATAAGGGGATATGAGGCCGGCCAATGGGGAGTCCGGATTTTGATACGTCCTGAAACCGGGCATCCACACATGTCACGTCGGCTGCCACACGTAGCCGCTCTGGGTGTTGAAAGTTGCAGATATCAGAATCTGATCAGCGTCACTGGGAAGTCTGGGAGGAAATTAAAGGTTAGATGACGTAGGTATATGCATGTACTACAAAATCTAGCCTGTACAGTATATTCTTTTGATGCGACTATGCAAGAACCATCACTTGTAACTGAACACAGAGCTTATGTTATTCTTCTGATGAGTTGATCAGTATTCCTTCGGGGGAAAAAAAAAGAGCTGATCAGCAGTTGAGCACTTCTTCAGTTCTTTGCAGGGGTAACATGAGAGTGAGATTTTTTTTTTGATAGGGGGGTAACTGAGGGATGATAAGATAAGCCCTTGACTCCGGAGTATATTAGTATAACTATCAAAAATCGAACAGGCGCGTGACACAAAAAGCGTGCAGTTTCTTACCAGCAACGGCAATTACTGGATTGGGCCGGCCCAAACGAGAGAGTTCTATCCGCTCGACAGAATCCACCGGCCCACGAAGACGTCCACCCATATGACAAGTATGCTTGGGTTTTTTTTTTCATATTTATTAGAAGCACTTTTACTCCCTTCACAAATCAAATTCCTTCCCCTTCATCTTCCTCGCAAAATAACAACTATCAAGCATATTCCACACTTCTACAGTTCTACTGCATACAACCACGGACTCAAAGCAACTCCAAGAGTATCTAAAAAATTCTTCCCCAAAACTATGTATTAGGGGTTTTTCCAAAACAAATTTCCCCCAAAAACATATCAGTCCATAGCACATCGCTAATAAATAGCCTCCAATATTTCAAACACAGGCCACGTCTCGTATTGGGCCCATCAGAAGGGACGCGCGGGCGTACGGGAATCAGGATTGGGGGAGGAACACCAACACTAAAATATACGCGGTGGCAAGCTGTTTTTTAGCGTCGCTAAAAAATTGGGGAAGGTTTAGGTGGATTGTTGGAGTTCATTTTCTCTCTCTTTTTTTCTAAAAAAGGTATTGGGGTAAGATTAGCAGCCTCTTGGAGTTGCTCTCACGGAGTTAGATTTTGTTTCGTTGTGTTTTCCTATTTTTTTGCGATTGAAATATATTCTGCATGTCCATAAAGACGAAGAGGGACGGGAAAAATACAATTCGTGCTGCCATTACAATTTACAAGCCTCTTTTATCTAGTGGTACTTTACCGTACGTGTCTTATTCATGCATACCACACTTGCAAGGTTAAAAGTAGACATATTGATGGAGTTTCTTGTCGTCTCTAAAAGAATCACAAGGTTATAGAGTGACTTCTTGTTCATGACTGAAGTGCAATCCCTGTTAAAAAATCATCCTCATGAGGTGGGAGTGGGATGACGGAAGAGTAGAAAGGTTATTCAAATCTCAAATTGGAAAAACAATAGTTGAACAAAAACCAACCGCACAGATCTTTTTAGGACAATGGACAGGTTAGATAAATCGCGAATTAAGAAGATAAAATTGAGTTGGTTTGATTTCTCGCGATGCATGATATGACTAAGTCGATGTGCTGGCTCAGTTGGTTGCCGCGGTGAAGGGATCTAGTGGTACCTGTATATAATCTCAGGACTTGTTTGGATCTATAGACTAATTTTTAGTTCGAGTCACATAGGATGTTTGAATATCAATTAGAACGACTAAACATCAACTAATTATAAAACTAATTGCATAAGCCGTGGCTAATTCGCGTGACGAATCTATTAAGCCTAATTAATCCATGATTAGCATATATTTACTGTAGTGTCACATGGTCAAATCAAGGACTAATTAGGTTTAATAGATTCGTGTCATTTATACAATTATTTTTGTAATTAACCTATATTTAATATTTCTAATTAGTATATAAACATTTGATGTGACAAGACTAAACTTTAGTCCTTGAAACCAAACACCCTGCGAGCCTGGACGGAGCATATACCCGTAAGGATGCTATGTGCACTCCATTATTACGCAATTTTCCACCATATAAGCCAGTAAAGTTCCCCTTTGTGATTTGTTACTACACTTTGACCCCTCAATATTAAGTTGTGGCTTGACTCCTCATACTAGTCTTACCACTGCAAGCACATTTCACAGCTGCACAATAAGCACTTCCGTATAAGGTATAATCCTCCTGAAAATCGATCAAAATAAACGCCGGGGCAATTTATAATATCCTATGGTAAAACCTAGTGAATGCAAGCAAAACCAGGAACCGTTTGTAAATGGATCCAGTTACTCGGCCTCGTGGGCTGCCAACCTTCCAATTCTGCTGTGGGCTGTGGCCCTCCTCCCGCCCCACGGAATTCCCACTTGGCACGGTCGTGCCGCCATCTCCCCCGGCCAGCCGAGCCAGCCACCGCCGCCGTCCCGATAAAATTAATTTCTTTTTTTTTGAATAAAACAATTTCGATTTCGGTGCCGCCACCAGCGAGGCCTCCCCATCTTCTTCCTCGCCGTGCCGCTCCGTGCCTCCGTCCGCCCGAACGCGGCTCCCCATCAGCGCGCAAGTGTGTCCGGCCTAGACACGTCATCACATTTTCCGCGCCGTCTGATCAGGATCAGTTTTAGGAAAGGAACCCCGACATGCTTGACAGGAAATAGCAATAGCACGGCCACGGGCAAGGCAACCAAGTTCTAGTGGCCCTTTTTGCCGGGCATGACTACTTGAAGGTGATAAATCTGCGACCATCGCCTCAAGAAACGCGTCCCAGAAGTAGAAATCACTTACTATGAGTTGCATGTCGGCCCAATTAATTAGACTGCTTCAACGTGGTTCGCTGCTTCCTTATACTGTTTCAGCACGGTTCGTCGCTCCCTCGCGTGATGGTGCAGCTTTTTTAAGTCCCACACCACTCCATGCCCAAAAGATTCGGATGATTGTCGCTGAGATGGTGCATGCATGCAAGAAAAGACAAACCTACTGATGTCACCCACGTGCAAACCGTTTGCTTAAAAAAACTATAAATCTTAAACCGATCATCAAAATTAAATTCCGATTGCACCATTAGATTTCTAACAATAAAAGCTTCACAACAAGATCCCACAAGACTATATTTGGATGAACTTTTTTTTATTCATATTTTTTAATCAAGGTTGTATATTTTCTCTGAGCCATATACACGTAGAACAAATTCTACAAACTTATGAAACAAAACAATCATACGCATCAAACAAAAAATATGAACACAAAAAACACAAACGTATATCCTTAAAATAAATTATACAAACTTACAAAACAAATATAACCAATGCATGCTTGAAATGCAATAGAGGACGAAATTGATGGCATCACCCCACGTGCAAAGAAAGTTTGAATTAAAAAAACCTATAGAACTCTACATCTAAATTAAATTCTGATTCCACTAATAAGTTTCTTACAACAAAATCTTCAAAATAAGACCCTCTTAGTATATTTGGATAAATATTTTTATTAACTTTTTTACCGAGTTGGAAATTTTTCTCAAATATATATATATATCTATAAAAAAATTTACGAACTCACAGAATAAAATGATTACTATTGGCGGCAGAATAATTAGTGTAGGTAAATAACTATTTTCTGCGAATAAAAAATTAAACATGAACAAAAAAGGTAGAATGCGAATAAAAAGATTATGCATCACGAACAAAAGATTAAGAATGATGAATAAAATAGTAGTATACCACGAACAAAAATATTGAACATCATGGGCAATCAATCGTATATGGAAAATATAGAACAGAAACATCATGAACAAATAACTCAGTCTCCATCTTGAAACAACTTAGTCATGAAAAACTTAATTATTTAGTCATAAAAAACACATAGATAGTAGAATATGAACATAAAGTTAGAAGATTCTTTAAGATTCGTGTATACAGAACAAAATAACTCAAACAAATAAAAGATCTATATACCTCAAACAAACAAATAATCCACGAGTCTCTATATATATAATCTATAAATAATCTAGATATATAATCCACGAGTCTGTGTAGTTGAACAGTTCATTGTTTAAAGCCAACAAATAATTTAACACACAAACAAATAATTACACACAAAAGCAATCATATAATGATAGCCATACAAACTATTTATGCATGGTCATAAAAAAGCAATAATAGAAAAGGAAATAGGGAAAGGAAAATGAATCAAATAGGAAAAAGAAAGATAAATTAAGTATAAGAAGAAATATATAGAAGAGAATATGAATTAACATATAAAATAAATTAGTAATTAATTAAGGTAATAAAAAGGAAAACAAAATAAAAGGTGAAAAAGAAAGAAATAAAAAGGAATAAGAAAAGGAAATAAGATTTTAAAGATATGATGATAACAAGAGGATAAAATAAAAGAAATTAAAAGGTGAAATAAAATATAAGAAAAATATAATGAAAAAATAAAAAGGGAAAAATGATAAATAGCATACGTTAAGGAGTATCTATAAGATGGTTAGAAATAAAATAGAAGAAGAAAATAGGAATGAAGGAATATAGAAAGGAAAAGAGAGGAGAAATGAAAAAAGCAAAAAGGACAAAGGTGTGACGTACGGTAGAAAAGTTAAATCAACTAGTAAGAGAGAAAATGAAGGAAATAAATGGAAAATAAAAATAGGCTAAAAAGGTTAAAAACAAAAAATAAAAAGAATGTAGTAATGGAAGGTAAAAGAAGAACGGAAGAATTACGTACGGATATAAAAAATGAAAAGAATGAAAAAGCAAAAACGAAGAAAAGAAGAACGGAAGAATTACGTACGGATAGGAAAAATGGAAAAGCAAAATCGAAAAAAAAAGGAAACAAAAGCCTTACGCACGTCATCAGCTACAAAGCAGCTCAGTAGTAGCTGGAGTTGGGCCGGCACCAGCGTTTCAGGCTTTTGAGAGAGAAAGATAGAATCGAAAAGCCTAAGAAGACCCGTATAAGCAACAGCTTTGAATGTGATACTGGGCCGAATTCACGCCACCGGCCCACGCGAGATACTTCAGGCGACAAATAGTTTGCTGTCGCGTACATAGTCGTGGCGCTTTTTGTCTGTCCGCCACCGTGTTGCGTTCCTTGCCGATGGAGGAAACCCTAGCCGCCGAATCCGCCGCCGGCGAGACGCACGCCGCGGTGGAGACGGAGCGGAAGGAAGAGACGCTCGAGGAGGTGCTCGCCAGACACAGGTTAGTAGCACTCCTCCTTCCCCATGCCTGCTGTGGATTGGGGCGATTCAGCTTGTGCCTTCTCGGCTAGAATTCCGTCAAGTTATGTAGGGTCGTGCGTCTCGCGAGAAGAAAAAGGGCTTGCTCCTTACTGTTTTTGTTGGGTTAATAGGTAACTTATGAGGAAAAGATCGATTCTTTTGCCGCGGTAGATACTTGGGGGTTCTAAATTATAGGATGACTGGTTCACTACTTCACTGGATTTGGGCCACTCGTGCGGCTGTGGATTTCCAGTAATCCAAACAGTTGAAATTTTATTTATCTAGGAAGGTGGTCATGTCTCTTCTTGGCCTAGATGACTAGAATTCCTCTTAGGACTGTAAGAAAGGAAGTTTCATGGCGACAGTTAAACTGCATCGCTATAAAAGCTGTGTATATAGTGATATATGGTTGCGAGTAGATGTTATGTTTACATGCTGTTGTTCAAGTGATTACATACACATGTAACCCGAGTTGGTTCACTGCGCAATTTTAACTGAAAAATGTGGTGCAGTATGTGAGAATTTAAAGCATCTAGAAGATATCACAGCGGTTCAAACAAACTGATAGCTCAGTGGTTGGGCACCCAGTTGTTGCCAGCCGACCAGGGCTCGAACCCTGGGTTGCGCAAAAAAGGTCCCCTGCTATGCGCCTCAGTTGTTCAGCCAGGACGGCCCACCCTTAGCTAATGCCGGCTTTCGGGACCTTTTCTTGACCTTTGATGCGTATTGTTTGATTATGGGTTTAATAGGACGCATGAGGAAAGGATCGATTTC
Organism: Setaria italica; assembly: GCF_000263155.2. Taxonomy (NCBI): domain Eukaryota; kingdom Viridiplantae; phylum Streptophyta; class Magnoliopsida; order Poales; family Poaceae; genus Setaria; species Setaria italica. Next base: position 2,559,931 of record NC_028458.1, read on the forward strand.
CCCCTTGGCAGATGCTTGGGATTCTAAAAATTGTAGTCTGTCTTGGTTTGCTAGATTTGGCACCTCTTGTGTGGCTGTGGATTTCCAGTAATCCAAACATTTGCAAATTGATATATTTAGGAAGTTGGACATGTTTCTTCTCGACCTAGATGACTGGAATTTCCCTCAGCGACGTAAAAAGGAAGTTTCATGGTCACAGTTAAACTTCCTTGCTATTAGAGTTGTGTATAATATATGGATGCAAGTACATGATACTTTTGGGTACTGTTTGCTTTGTGGCCTGGTTGTTCAGCCAGGAAGGCCACTCTTGGCTAATGTTTGTTTTGGGACCTTTTCTCGACCCTTGAAATTCCTTAAGGTAAAATCATGGGGACGGTCTATCTCCGGTGGTTGATTTTTGCTATGATTGCTGGTGATGCTTGATGCCCACATTTTGCCCCCTGGTTTCATATGGATAGGGTTCTGTTAGATATAATGGTGTTATTCTATCTCTAGGCTCTAGGTTCATATGCTGCATGTCATGTTTACACCAGTGGGAGTATAGAAGTTCATCTATGCCAAACTTTACACCAGTGGTGTCTCAACATTGCTTGCATAATGGGAAAGAATATCGATTCCATGAACATTCCACTTTTGAGCCAATCAGCCTAAAGGAAAAGGTGTTATGATAGTAAAGCACTTTGATTATTCATGTTTCATTCATTAAATTTATGAAAATCACATCAATTTGTTGAAGAAAATAGAATATGCTGCATGAATCGCTTTAGGTTTGGAGTTTCAGATCGTGTGATGATCTGAAGGACCTTTGGCTGAGAATGTAGATACTTCAATATTTTAGGTATCAAAATATCAGTTTCATAAGGAAGCTTTTATACTGGAAAAAAGATGGGACTGTCAGTGCATGAAATGTTTGCTTGCCTACTTATCAATGTTTGAAGCCTCAAGGTTCTGGTCAGTTTCTACAGAAGCAGAGTTTTCTGCCAGCTTACTGGTTAGGCATAATATGTTTGATTATACATCTTATGTCTGTTCATCTCAAACCCAACAAGATTGTGACCTGCAAAGCTGTGGCTCTTTCATATTTCTGCTTGTGTTTTATGGTGCAAAATCAGTTGAGTAGCTGAGTATGTCGATGTTGGAACTCGCTGTTTTCTGTTTCTTACCTTTCATCCTTGGATGTTCATTACCTGTTTAGGTTTCAGAAATGGTGGGCTGCAACCTTTTCAATAATGTCACAACTCACAAGTTTATTGACAATGGGTTTCTGTTCATTGTGTCTGAAACAGGAAAGAGAAATCCAAACTCCAGGATAAGGAAACAAGCCTGAAGAAAGCTGCTGCCAAAGGAAGCAAAGCTGAGCAGAAGGCAAGGAAAAAGCAGGTAGAAGAAGAGATTACACGCCTGTCAGCTGAGTTAGAGGCGAAACATGCTGCGGAGCTTGCCTCTTTTGGGTACAAACCCTCAGGCAGCTCAGAAAAGGGTAACCTTGACAACTTAGTGAAGGCCATAGCTGGTGTTACCATGTCCAGCAATTCAGAGTCTGCAAAGCCCAGCAAGGTTGCAAAGCGGCGACAGAAGAAGGCAAAGGAGGAAGCTGCTCGAGAGCAACGGATCCAAGAAGAACAAAGTAATCTCGTCAGCGACCGCATGCTGGAAAACGATAAGCTCGAAAGTAAGCTTGAGCCCTTGGGGCTGACCGTCCAAGAAATAAAGCCAGATGGCCACTGCCTGTACCGTGCTGTAGAAAACCAGCTTTCGCTCCATTCCAATGGCACTGCACGGTACAGCTACCAGGACCTACGGCAAATGACAGCCAAGTACATGAGGGAACACGCAGCCGATTTCCTCCCCTTCTTCTTAGCAGAAGGGAAGGCAGAGACTGGGTCGGATCCCTCTGAGAGCTTCGAGAAGTACTGCCAGGAGATCGAGTCCACTGCAGCGTGGGGTGGACATCTCGAGCTTGGCGCGCTGACCCACTGCCTCAAGAAGCACATCGTGGTCTACTCGGGCTCCTTCCCAGACGTGGAAATGGGCCAAGAATACAAATCTGGAGGTAGTAGTGCTGGCGATGCTAGCATCAGGCTGTCCTTTCATAGACATGCCTACGGTCTCGGTGAGCACTACAATTCGGTGATTCCGACCGAGTCATCATAACAAAAGGAATTCAATAGTCTCTAATATGTTTGACTGTTTACTGGCGCTGCCCGTTGGAGTTCAAACACAGTAGATGACTTGTTTTCGGCCCCTCTTAACGTTTTTCCATCTTCTCATCGGTCGATGATGGTTGAGTGTGTACCAATCCAATCAAAGCTGTATTCGGGAGGTTGCTTCCCAAACAATTTTGCTCTCACCAGTAATATGTTTCATCAGTGATTTTTTTTTTCCATCGGATGTAGCTTGTTGCTGCTTTTGAGCGGAATCCTAAAAAATTTGTATTCCCTCCGTTCCACGTAATGTAAGTTGTTTTGGCTTTTCTAGGTACGTAGATTTTGTTACGTATCTGGATATAACTCTATATCTAGATGCATAGTAAAAACTAAAAATCAAAAACGAATGGAGGGTAATATATTTTGGAATGGAGGGAGTAGTTTCTTTGCCTCTGCGTGCGTTCATAAGAGTTGTTGCCTAAGCTTTTGCTGCTGTTGCCGTTGCTGAAATTGGTTTGTAAGATTTCTTTTGTACGGGTCAGTTGCAGTTTCCCGTCGTTCCGATCGCTGATATACTGCAGTTGAGTTCGACGATCGGCAAGGTATAGTGCTCGCCCTCGCCGTCGCAGCCTTCTGGATTGTCGTCGGTTTTGTTGGGTCAACGCCGGCGCCGTAGCCACCGCCGCTCGTGGTCAGGTGGAAAGCTCTCTTCCCATGGCTTCCGCTTCACCTCCATGTTGCTGCACTTGGACGGCAGCGGGCTCGCCACCGGGCACCGGCACCACCCCGCCGCCGCGGGCTGACTGCGAGAAATGTCTGGCTTCATTTTCTGGGCCTCAGCAGTAAACTGGGCCGAGCTGCTGTAGCCTACGCTCCCGCGCGCCTCCGCCGGCTCGGATCCAGCCGCTCGTTCACGATCCGACGGTTCCGATGACCCCAGGGGTGGACGGTAAATGAAATACCGTCCACCCCCGATTCCCCACCTCGCCGCGGGCACTGCCATTCCCGCCGCCGTCCGCCGGCACGTGAGGGGTGCCGCCGTGCCGGGAGTGAGAGAACGTGGTCGTCCTGCCGCGCGGAACCCAAGCGCCTACGAACGTCCCTGGCTGGGATTTTCCGCCCTCGACGCGCAGCGCACGGGTAGTGAATGCCGGGGGCCTCGCCGCGCCGGCGCGTCGTCCTCGCCCACCGCGGCACCGCTAACACGGCCACCGCCGCCGCCTTTGCTTCCGCTGGGAATTGTTTCAGATCCGTCCGGTGGAAGTCTGAGTGTACCAATCAAAGCTGTATAAATAATCTTGCTGTTTCGTGGGTTCAAGCGCCGCCACTGTCCTCATCGTCATGGCTTGGAATTTGGATCCAATGGGAAGTCCCAGCCGCGTGACCGCCGATCTTCGTCGAGGCTTCCAGCCGACACCGTCGTAGTATGCAGTCTCGCCGTCGTAGCTTATCTTGTCCAGTCGCACCGCCGTCCGCCGGCGCCTCTTGTCGACAGTAAACTGGTCGGTTGCTACCTTCCATACCACACTGCCACACACTGTACGCACCAGAAAGCGCACGCCCCGTAACCCGTCGGTACCCGTACGCACGCGCACCTCAGGGGATATGAAAGGTGAAAATCAGTGGCCGATGAAGGCATGGAGCTCAGCAACACCGCCGTGCCTGCCGACAGCAGTATTGTGTCGCCTCGCCGTCCCGTCAGAAGCACAGCTCGTCAGCTCCTCCATGGCCGCGCCGGCATCTCCTCCCTCTCCTGCGGCCCGGTCATACCGCCTTCATTCTGCAGGGCCCTGCACGGCCGGCGCCGCGCGGGCGTCCACCTTTGCGCGGCGCGATGACGACGGCGTCGCGTCGCCAGCGCGGCGAGACACGCCGCGCGACTGGGCAACTGATTTTCCGGGCCTCGGCATCGAACTGGGCCGAGTCGATTAGGCCACATATCGGCCCACACGACGCTCCCGCTCGCCTCCGCCTGCTCGGAATCTACCGATCGTTCCCGATCCGACGGTCTACGTGACCCCAGGGGTGGACGGTAAATGAAATACCGTCCACCCCCGGTCAGTGAACGAAGTACCGACCACGCGTGAAGTCCTCCCCTCGCGACGGCCGCCGCCCTTCCTGCTGCCGTCCGCCCTCCGCCGGCTTGCTGACCGTAGCTGGGGGTGAGAACGCGCGGTCATGCCGCCGTGCTGACGGTTGCACTCCTCTGGTCGCAAGCCGCATCGGGTCCTCCGGCTGGGCCTTGCCAGAGTTGCCAGCACACAGACTGTGGCGTGCCTGTAAATGTTGAGGGGCCTCGCCGGTCGTCGCGCCGGCGCGTTCTCGTCGCCACCACCGTTGCTGCGGAAAGTAAGACTCCAGGCCAGGCCACCGCCGTTTACACACATGGTTGCTAGAGTTTCGGGCAATCCTTGCCCCAAGTCCAATCTTTGTTCTCCTTCTCTGAGACAAAATTACTCTTATTTGTTCACACACACGCGTACAATCTTTGTTCACACCGTACTAACCGATCGTTTCAACACACACGGTACAGTAAAACGCTCGTCACGGCTGCCACTCACGACAGAGACGACACAGGACGATGCACGAACACGTGAAAAGTACCATCGATTACGGCAACTCGATCGTCCCTTGAGAGACCTCAGAAGGACACCTCCTCCCTGGCCGCCATGTCCTCCCTCTTCAGCAGCGGTGGCGCGGCGGTGGTTGCGGCGCCCGCCTCCATCTTGCAGCACTTGCACGGCGGGCTCACCACCGGTGCAGCGCCGCTGCCCTTCCCCTGCCCGTCCGCCGCCTTGCGGGCGACGATGACGGAGTTGATCACCTCGTCGTCGGGGTGGTACACCGCAAGCACCTCGAACCCGCCGCGGCCGATGTCCTCGGGGTCCACGACGGGGTACAGGAACCCGCGCGCCCCGTGCGCGCTCCGCACCACGAGCGCGGCGCCGGGGGCCATGTGCCGGCCGAGGTGCGCCACCACCCTCGCCTTGTCCTCGGCCGCCATGCCGACGAGCGCCGCCAGGAACACCACGTCGTACTCGGCGAGCTCCTCCGTGAGGTCGGCGACGTCGGCCGTGCGGAACGACATGCGCTTCGACAGGTCGGCGTCGGCGCGGACAAGCTTCTTGGCGCGCTCGTTGGCGGCGGCGCACCGGTCGTAGTTGTCGAAGAGGGTGCCGGGGAGGTGGCGCGCGGCGAGGACCAGCGAGCTGAAGGGCAGCGGGCCGGACCCGACGAAGGCGACGCGGGCGGGGGCCAGCCGGGCACGTAGCGGCCCAGGAGCTCGTACTCGAGCCGGCTCAGGTCGAGGTAGTTGCGGTAGTAGGGGAAGCGGGCGAGGTGGTCGAGCGGGTTGTCGAAGGCGGCGAGCGCGTCGGCGTAGTGGGCCTCCAGCTGGCCCTCGGCGTCGGAGCAGAGGCGGATGAGCTCCTCCCGCATCTTCTGCGCGTCGGGGCCGAGCCTCGACACGTCCACGGGGCTCGCCGGGACGCAGGCCGTGACGAGGGCGGTGAAGAGCGCGTCGACGGCCGGGGACGGGCTCAGCGACGGAAGCTTGGCGATGGCGGCGTGGAGGCCCGAGATCTTCTCCACCAGGGCGGCCACCTCGTGGTTCTGGGCCTCCATGTCCGGTCGGTCGCTTGCGGAGTTGTTGTTGAGCTCGGGTTGGGGAGCTAGAAGCTCGCAATGCGGTGCAGGTGATCGGCGCCGGCCGGATCGTGCGAGGCTGATCGAAATCGACTGAGCTGCTCGATGGGCTCTGGAGTGCGCACGCTGGGTGTACAAATACCCGGCGCCGGGACGCCCGACCGGCGGTTTGCATGCGGCATGGCCGGTGGCAGGTGGAGAAGACGACGATGTCGACGCTTGATGTTCGCGAAGCTGCGAAGACGAGCATGCGGCATGGCGTTCACTGCCGGCGGCCTGTTTCATGCTTCTATTTTGGAGTATGGTCCTACTAGTTCTTTTAATGTATTTCTATTTTTGGAGGCATATACTCCTAATGCTCCTTACATGCGACGGGATTTGAACTTGATCATTTCCAGAACGGCACAACTTGTAGTAACCAACGGTGCACGTCAAATCTGTCGATTGATCAGGTGCGGATCAACTCGGCAGAACGTTCTTGAGACCAAAAGTTCTCACAAACTTAGGAATCGTGGAGGCAACACATCCGAAACTCTACCTTTCGCTGTATGTAGAACACAATTTTGCTAAGGCGATGTTTATTTACAAAAATATACTATTCATCCTCAAATCAAATCAAATATATAAGAAAACACTTCCCAACTTTCCTTCAAACTCTCGTGCAGGTGCGGCCCACGAAGGGGGTGTTTGAGAGATAGGGGCTAAACTTTAGCCCTGTCACATCAGATATTTGGATGCTAATTAGGAGGACTAAACATGAGCTAATTACAAAACTAATAGCAGAACTTCTAGGCTAAATCGCGAGACGAATCTATTAAGCCTAATTAATCCATCATTAGCGAATGTTTACTGTAACACCACACATCCCCTCAATGGCATCCTGCAGCATCGCAGCATCAATACTGACAGGACCCGTAGCCTCGACTTGTGAGGGATCCTCGGCAGTCAAATCCACCATCGGCGCAATCTCCGGGACTGTTTGCCGACGGTTCTTGCACCAACTCGGTACTCGCCACATCAGGAACGACATCTTCTGCAGCTCTGGATCAAACAAAAGACAATCAATCAATTATCGCCTATGGTGCTTTATGAACCAGCACAACAACACACGATTACTTACCGGTCTGATCGCGGAGGTCCTCGTACACGCTTCTTGACAATAGGCGCCGGCTGCACACCTGCAGCTGGCTCGATCGGGGCTACAGGAGGCAAATCTTGAATATTCTCACCAAGACCTGAAATAACTAAGGGGCTGTTTGGATACAAGGTGTTAAACTTTAACAGTGTCACATCGGATGTTCGGATACTAATTAGGAGGACTAAACATGAGCTAATTATAAAACTAACTGCAGAACCCCTATACTAATTCGCGAGACGAATCTATTAAGCCTAATTAATCCATCATTAGCAAATGGTTACTGTAGCACCACATTGTCAAATCATGGACTAATTAGGCTTAATAGATTCGTCTCGCGAATTATACTCCATCTGTACAATTAGTTTTGTAATTAGCTTATATTTAGTACTCCTAATTAGCATCCAAACATCCGATGTGACAGGTGTTAAAGTTTAATAGGGTGTTCCCAAACACCCCCTAATGCTGAGACTACATATGCGTGACTACAAGCAATGCTTGCATACTCACCGCCAGCATCGACTTCAATCATTGTGGCACCAGCAACAGCTTCTGGCATCTTCACAACATCAGCCAACTCCGCTGCTGCAGGGTCCATTACTCTGGCACCTGCAACCCCAGCCTTGTCGACTACTTGGACGGTAGTCGGCTTAGGGGATGCAGTCTCGGGGGCTGGTGGCTCAATCTCCATGGGTGCCTCATTCACCGCGGTGCCCACGCCTGCGGCCGCATCCTTAGCGATTTTGACTACCTCGGCAGAAATAGTCTCTCCATCGTCAAACACCGCGGCAGAGGCCCTCTCAATGCTCTCGTTAGCATCATCAATGACCTGCATAGGGTAACTACAGTTCAAGACAATTCAACTACCGGATATTACATCACAAGTACCCATACCTCGGATCTTCGCACTTTCGCGGAAGTAATCACTGATGGGGTCGCTACATGCTCGATAAGGGATTTGTTTCGTACCGCAGTTCGGCGCCTCTTTGTCGATGGAGTTGTAGCTTCATCATCATCACCACTCCCAGTTTGCTCCTCAGCATCACTAGGCGCGATCCTGTATCCCTTCAACACTCAGGACTACACAGGTAAAATGACCAATTGAAGTCAGGAACAAGTATTAGTCGGCAGCAAAAACTACTAGCAATCATGGGTACTCGAAATAAAAGCTTGAGTAGGGCAACTTACCTCTCTGGGTTCATACCAATTGTCAAACTTGTTGATGGACTCATTGACTATTGGCACACCTTGAAAGTTCTTGAATAATTTATCCAGCAGTGTCTCCACCGCATCATCAGATATATCTCCATAGGACATATGAGATGGATCCTCAAATCCTGTGTACTCGAAGCCCAAGTTCTCGCGCAGCTTCAACGGCTTTACTCTGCGCTTCAAAAAACTAGCCGCTATATTGATGCCAGTCAGTCCTACTCTCTTCAACTCGGGTTGTCCTCAGCTGGCTCCTCGATCCATCTGTTCAAGTACTTGGGCGCATGGCCCGTAACTACTGGCAGTGCAGGGCTGTGGTTCCCAATATAGAACCATTTCTCCTTCCAGGTACCGTGAGAGTCAGGCAACTCATACTCGATGTATACCTCCGAGTTCCTTAGCTGGATGCTGGCTCCTCCGAGTACCTCTGTCCTTGCTACACTTGGATGCGGCTTGCAGCGGAAAAGCTTCCTGAACAACTCGAGATGGGGCGGGATCCCCAAATGCACCTCGCACAGGTGGACAAAAATAGCTATGTGCAAAACTCTGTTCATGTTTAAATGCACGAGTTGAGGACCATAGAACTTGAGGATACCTCTGGAGAAGTCGGAGGTAGGGACGGCAAGGCCTTTCTCGACAAAATGTGCCCAGATCACCGTTTCCTTGCGATGCTCCTCGAATTGCTAGGCGTTCGCGTACGCGGGTTGCCAGGAAATCATCTCCTTCGACTGCAACAGATTCGCAGCCACCAAATCTTGGATCGCCGATTCCTTCATCGTCAATATCTTCCAGGTCGCACCTGGAGGTGGCGGCGCGGTCTGATTTGTGGGACCGAACTTGGGCGGAGGAAGCTCTGCTTGCCTTTCCTAGATCCATTCTTAGGCGCATCAGTGGATTTCTCCTTGGGTGGCTCGGGCTTCCTTCCCATCTTCTTCCTGGGCATTCATTCTGATTGCGTAAGGGAGGTGGGGGGAGGCGGTGTGTAACGACCTTGATTAATCAGCCGAGTTAATCTTCAACCGAAGTCCCTAATCCAGTTGTCTCATCTCTCCTGAGCTTAAGCGCTCAAAATCCGGTTCTCAGTCCCGACCCCTGAAAAACCCAACCAGAACCGCCGGTTCATTTCTAAGTCCAGAGACAGTGTTCCTTCCAATCTTGGAGCAGTGGAGAACCCGAGACTGACTGGTGGACCCGCAATCTTTCCCCGGTTCTCTCGAGGCAGACGCGCCTGAGCAGCATGCGCCCACTTGAGAGCTCCCCCGCCGCGTGGCTTGATCTCTCCGACGCCCGCCGCCTCGCCCAGTCGCCGGCCGCGACAGGATGGATCAGTGCGCTCTCCTCCCCAATCGCAGCGGAAGCCCCCTGCAACCCCTTCTGCCTCGCCTCGTCTCGCTCGCGCCCTCGCCGGCCGTGCCAAGGTGCCCCGTCGCCACCGTGGCAGAGTTTTGCCGCTGCTGCGTCAGACCGCCTCGCAACCCGCGCCCATCATCTCGCCCGGATCCCCGGCTGCAAGCCCCGATGCCTTCCGGTTTTTCTGCCCCTCCACAGTCGCGCCGCCCACGAGCTCGCTCCGCGACGATACCTCCCTCGCCAACCCCGACTCCGGCCGCGACAGCTCCTTTTCCCGCCTCGCCAGTAATGTGCCCCGGCAAGCCGCTGTTTCGCGCTCGCCCGCGCCGCCGCTCGCCCTGTCACTTCACCTGCTGCAACCTCGCTGGTAGCGCCTTCCTCCCTGTCACACGCTAGTGAAATCCGCCGCTCGACGCGACCAGACCACGCTCGCCTCCGTCAAATCTAAATTCCGGCAAAGCCGCGCCTGCGCCGGCCTTGTCTCCAGTGCCCAATAGCCGAAGACTCTATCTCCAAGGTCCTATTCTGCCGCCCACCGCCGCTCAATCGCCACCATGGCAGCGCATTCCATCTTTTTCTTCGCGGTCTTCGTGCTGCTCGAAAATCTCTCTCTTCCGCGCAGCTATAAAAAGGCATACCAGAGTCCCACCGGAGTTTCCTTCGCCATCGCTGTTTCGCCACCCCTACTCTGAGCGCACTTGAGCACTGCCGCTGAGCTCTTGAGAAGTTCCACTCTCTGCTCAAACCCGCTTCTCCCTAACCAACCAGCCGTCTGTTCCTCTGCGCTGTGCTAGAGCTTGCTTGTTGTCCACAAGAAGCACCGCCACCGCCGGAACATCATCAAACCTCGCCGCCACCCAAGCCTTAGCGCTTTAGTCTTTCCGCCCGAGTCTGTTCCTTCCCGACCCCAAAACTTCACCAGTACACCTGAAGGTAAGCTGCCGACCCCTTTCCGGTTCGCCCGACCCCTTTTTCCGTCTCGCCCGACCCTGTCTGTTTGCCGACCCTTATCCACCTCGCCCGAGGGCTCAGCTGTATCTTTTTCCTTGACCCGAGGGTATCTGTGTAAAATATTGGGGACTTCTCTGTGTTAAGTCTAAGGACCCCGGCACAATTATTCCATAACTTTACGGGTTAGATCACAAGTTTACCCCCATCCGACTCTTTTATCCTGTTCTCCATCAACTAAAGTTGAACTCCCCCACCCTTTCTGTAGCTTTACTACAAGTATCTGAGCTTTAACTTGCAAGTGTTGTTGAAATAACCGTCTATACGCTAACTCCTGCATTTGCATTCGTGTAGAGTTACATCTCGCCGACGGCACCTACGAGCTACACCTGGCGCTTGAAGACGGAGCTGTAGCAGAGCCGCCAATCCCAGAAGCCAAAGCAGCAACCGTTGAAGACCAGTTTCCCTCCCCTCCGCTTGAAGGCAAGCCCCGGAGCATGCACCCAACTTTCTAAACTTGCACATGCCTTCCTTCTCATGAATGTGCATTTACGTATAGGAGTTGTTTGCAACCCTAGATGCATTAAATAGTTCCTTGATCTGAACACTAGTCTGTTGGGTTCGAGTAGTGGTAATGCTTAATAGGACTCGGTAAAAGTTGAGTGATTTCCTGTCACTCGCGAGTTATAGGAGTTGGATGTTCTTTTTTGTTTACAACTATAAGGATAATGGACGGGGCAGGGTGTTGGTGAATTCTTTTGGTGGTCGGTTGATCGCCCCGTCTGTTTATTGAATCTGTTAAGGCCCGACAGCGGTGGTGTTCGTGATCAAGTGTTTGAAACTACCAATCTCATACCCATTATGGGATGGGAAGCCTAGTACCTGATTGAACCTAAACGTGAGCGGTTCGATCCACTGTCTCTGGAATGAAGTTCCCCTGCGGCCGCACGTGGTGGCAAGTGTGGTCACAGAACGGCAGATGCCAGGTCTGTGGAACATTGCACCAAGGGAAGTGGGCCCGACACGGGTTAGGGGATTGATGGGGAAGGCCGACACAGGAAGCGACCCTCGGTGGTGCGCGGATGTCGTGAGGTTAGGTTCACCATGCATGGTTAAAGAACTCGAATCGATTCGTCTGCCTCTCACAGTTTGAGACTGCTTGATCGCTATGCTACACTGAGTAATAGAGGAGTCTGATGATGACATGGTCTTGATGTTGAGCTTATATACATAATGTTGGATCTATGCTTGCTTAGTGTAAGTTGCCAACATAGACTGGTTAATGAACTTAGAATCTGAGCTAAAACTTTGAAAGCAAGGACCTAACATAGTCGCTTTTGGCAAACAAAACCCCTCAGCCAAAGAGCCTTGCATGTCTAGAAGTAGTGAAGTAGCTTTTCACCAGTCGGTTAAGTCTTGTTGATCTTAGAAGCTCGGCCTTGTTGTGGCATCTCTTTTCAAGTTAAGTTGAAACTTCCGAGCTTGCTGTTGGCACTTGGCCGCCCTAGCTTTCGCCTGGGTGGACGGTCGAGTGGGATCCCTCCTCGGACGGCGGGGAATGGGATCATTGATGTCCTGTCTGGCCTCACCAGGGACATCCGACCCCGACGATAGCTTCCGCTATGTTTTGTCTTCTGTTGTTCCTTTCAAACCTTGTAAAACTCTGATTTTCAACCAGTGTGTCATGAATTGTTAATCAAATGACGGATCTGTTGTATTCTCTGGAACCACTCACCTTCGTGTGAGCTATGCTAACTCGGTCCTGTTAAGTGGTTAAATCGGATGAAATCCGACGGCACATCGAGTTAACTTGATTAAGGCATGAGTATCGCGTGTCAAGCGACCGAACTATGCTTCAGTTAAGTTAATCCGAGGTGTTCCGCCACACGGTGACTACTCACAAAGCTCGCTAAAGCAAGGCGGGCAGCAGCAATGACAGCGGTAGCAGCACCGACAGCGGCGGCAACAGCGGCGGCGCTAAGGTCGCAAGATTGGGGGCTGATAGATCTGAGCGATCGAGTACCGCAGAACAGTGCTGGGCTTTATCTTTTATAACATCCCAATGGATAAAAGCGGCTCCGAGATTTTGGGGGAACAGCCAGTAAAATCGCAACGACCAAGATTCTTTCAGGATTTATCGCGAGATTAATGTCCAACGGTCATCTTGAACAAGGTTGATCACTTCACTGCCTGGGAGTAGTCGATCAAGTGCTCGGGGGCTGCGTACGCCTTGCCGTTGGACAAAATTTTCTTTTTTCTCTCATCAGAGACTAAGGGAAAGCGGATTTCAAGATTGACCCTCAGCCTGATTCTTCGATTCAACCTAAGGCTCGGGGGCTACTCCATATGGAGTGCGATTTTCATCGCACTTCCATATAAAGACTACAAGACAAATTACTCGAAGCAACATCAGATGATGCAGAGAGTACCTTTCAACTGCATGATAGTACTCGAGCACTCGAAGATTATCCACGACAAAGGTACTCAACGAGCAGCAAAGACTAGTCGAGCAGCGTTTGCTGAGTACTCGAAACTGTTTCATTTGACAACAAAGTATTCGGGGGCTTGTCGGTCATGCATGCCTAGGCCCATGAGTAGGCCCTGTACGGATCCATTCAGGATGCGTACTCGGACAGGATCAGGACATGGAGACTATGCTACAGGGCAACGTAGGCTACATAGACTCCTAAAAGGACTAGTCGGATATAAGGAAACTACTCTACCGAGTTAGAGTAGGACTCTAACCCGTGTTCGACTAGGACTCTTGTACTCAAACTACCTTGTAACCCTACTCACACGGATATATAAGGGCGGGTAGGGACCCCCTCCAAACAAGTTCAACTCAATACGAATATACAACACACAGGACGTAGGGTATTACGCGATCTAGCAACCTGAACCTGTCTAAATCGTGTTCCTACATCACCATCGGCTCCTTGATTCTCGACGACACCCACCAATCAAAACACCGCCTCGGATACTTCCTCAGTGGGTTGCTGGGTATAAAACACCGACAATCCCTTGGAAACTTCCTCACTGATTTGTTATGTAAACTTCATTGCAGTACCAGATTTCGTGATTGCATTCATCAGCTGTAAGTCATTATCCTATTTACTCATGCATATACTCTTAGGGCCTGTTTGTTTCATTGAAATCTGCTGGAATTGGAATTAATTTCCAAAGTCACCCTGTTTGGCTGCCCCCGAAATTGGAAAGAGGGATTCCTCAAGATTCCAGCACTACCTATCACACATTCCGACCCTAAAAATAGGAAATCGTTTCCTCGCCCCCCCTGCCGCCGCCCCGACTCCTTTCTCCCCCGACTCCTTTCCCCCGTGCTGCCGCCCCAACTCCTTCTCCCCCGACTCCTTCCCCCTGCGCCGCCGCCCCTACATCGCCGCCTCCCGCGCCACGACCCCCTCCTCCGGCGCCCCCTCCTCCTCCGCCGCCCCCCTCCTCCTCCTCTGCCCCCTCCTTCGCGAAGAAGGCGAGGATCTCTAGGGCCGGCGCCCCCGTCTACCTCGCCAAGCAGGTCATCTTCATTCTTGTGCCGCTTCTCGTCGCCTTCCCCTCTCGTAGTCCGCTTCTCGTCGTCGCTTCCTCTCTCCTCCTCGGCTGCCGGATCTCGATTCTCTTTGCCCAAGGTAAGTAAACCCTAGCGGCCTAGCACCATACATATGTTTTTTCCCTTTTCAATTTCTTCACACTACATGTGAACAAGTTGCCATTACGATGTGATATGTGTTTAAGCCATGATAATCTGGTCAGTAAACCCCAGGCTCCACTTAAGCCATATTAATTTGGTCATTAAGCCGTAGGCTCTGAAAAAATTGTGGTTAAGCCATTTATAGGAGTGCAATGCAGAAGGTGTAGCAAGGCATTTTCAAAACATTGCAGTGTACATGGCTTCGTATTTGTGATTTGTGGTTTGCAGAAGTGTGGTTTTATAATTCACCAACTGAAAACTCAAACATTATCAAAGTCTGATGGTAATCAAGTACATCAAGTCATCATCTGCAGTGTCAAAACATTGTTCATGGTAATCAAGTACATCAAGTCATCATCTGCAGTGTCAAAACATTGTTCAGTAGCAAAAAGAACACCTTACTTGTTTCCAAACACAAGGAGCACTTAACTTGTCCTTCGATATATAAAGCCTATCAGTTACATGGTTTCTGGAGGTACCCTTGAATTGTGGGTGCCTGCAGGCACTGTTCTGATTTTTGCACCCTTTTATAACAGGCAAGACATTATATGATGGACATGTTGATTGCAATCAATTTGACAGCAAAATTTACATTCTCTTTTTTATGGAGGTTATATGTCTGCAGTTTTAACACAATGCCCTATGCACCTCTGTTGTTTTGCATAATTTTGGGAGTTCAGTGGGCAAAAAACACAAACCGACTAGTGAATTGAACTACCCATCAGTTTAGGATTCCACTGGTCAATATCAAATAACAGTAAACTTAACTAAACAGTGCCAATGGCAAAGTGTATTTCACATAAGGTGACAAGGGACTCCATGACATCACATAGTCTTAGATTACTCATAAAAGATGCATTTGAAAGTTTCAGTTTGGACATCTTGAAAAAGGTTTATCTGAATCGTCTAATATTTATGCTGCAGACAACTGATTCACCGTGTTCTATTTTCTTTTTCCCTGAAACATGCAGTACTGTCTTGCTTGCTGATTGTGTACCGTAAAAGTTTAAATTTCATTATAGGGACATGTTGTCCATCATAGTAGATCTCATCATTTGCTGCCAACATTCCGTTTCTATTTTAACTATGATGAACCTTTTTGATGATAAATTATTTTGCTAAGTTAGTTAATTATGAACCTTTTTTATGATAAATTAAAATATTCATTTTTGCATATGTGCTTTAGATGCCTGACAACAACATAGACTTGGTTAATACAAGCATGGAGCAAATGAGAGAGATGCGTAGGAAAAAGAGAAAAAGAGTGGCTGCTTTATTTGTTTCTGCTGTCATGAGCATGATTGTGCACTGGTATCAGCGTAAGAGACCTAGACATATCGTTGATCCGGATGAAGTGCCTGAGAGAGATGTAGCTACACGCAAACAAATGCTAAGAAATCTGTACCAAGGATCAAATGTCTATTGCTATGATAGTTTGCGCCTAACTAAGAGATCATTTTATGACCTATGTGCCATCTTATGTGAGAGATGTGGTATGTGTGATAACAAGAATGTGTCGGTAGAAGAAAAGGTAGCAATCTTTTTGCTTGTAGTGGGTCATGGCACTAAGATGAGGATGATTCGTAGCTCATATGGATGGTCACTTGAGCCAATCTGCCATCACTTCAATGAGGTGCTTAGAGGTATTCTATCATTATGCCATGAATTTATCAAGCTTCCTGATCCATCAGCTGTAGAACCTGAGGATTCCAAGTGGAAGTGGTTTGAAGATTGCCTTCGAGCATTAGATGGTACACACATTGACGTTTTTGTGCCTTTGGCTGACCAAGGGAGGTATAGGAATAGGAAGCAACAGATTACCACCAATGTTTTAGGGGTTTGTGATCGTCACATGAAATTTGTTTACGTCTTAGCGGGATGGGAAGGATCAACTTCAAATTCACGTGTGCTACGTGATGCAATGTCTCGGGACGATGCATTTGTTATTCCAAGTGGGAAATACTATTTAGTAGATGCGGGATACACCAATGGACCAGGCTTTCTTGCTCCATATCGATCCACTCGCTACCACTTGAATGAGTGGGCTGCTCAAGGGTATAACCCATCCACTGCCAAAGAACTATTCAATTTGCGCCATTCAACTGCTAGAAATGTGATAGAGAGAACATTTGGGCTATTGAAGATGAGGTGGGCTATACTAAGAAGCAACTCATATTTTGACTTACAAAATCAGGTATTCCGTAGTTAGTAACCTAGCTTGAAATTCATCTCTGAATGACCCTAGCTAGCATGTAACTCATTTCTACTAAATTCTTGCATATTAGGATCATTAATGCTTGCTGCATATTGTACAACTTTGTAATTGATAGACAGAGAGATATGGATGACTTACTTATACACCAAGTTGATCAAGTAATATCTTTTGAACCTCATGAAGTTCAAAGTGAAGTAGGTATGATTACCAATGTTCAATCAACAAATGAATGGAGGAATTTTAGGGATACTAAAGCTAACCAAATGTTTGCTGATTACCAAGCAAGACGTGGTCAAGGTATGATAAATTCTATCATCAATGCATGCTCAAACTTATGATATTTGGTTTTGCTCCTTAATATTTTACTAATAACCTTTTGTGAACTTTTTTCCTGTAGGATATGGAGAAGGGCAAGAAGTTAGGCTCGGGCAGGGGTTACATTTCTTGGAATGATGACATGGACAAGGCTCTTCTTGACACATTTGTGGAGTACTATAACAAGGGTGAAAGATGCCAGAATGAGTGGAAGTCTCATGTCTATACAACTGCTATCAAGAATGTCCGAGAAAAGTGTAATGTGGATATCTCAAAATACAACATCATGGTGAGGAACAAGACCTTTGACAAACACTACACTATCATCAATGGTATGCTGGAATCAATTGGATTTGGTTGGGATTGGAACAAAAACAAAATATCTGTTGATAATGATTCTGTATGGGAAGAATATGTGGCGGTAAGTTTCAAAAACCACTGATTTACTTAAATTTGTGTTAAGTTCAGAAAAACTAAATATTGAACCTTTCTGTGGTGGTACTGTTAGAATTGCTGAAAAGTTAAAGGGTGATGTAAAATGAATGTTAAGGGTGACTGGTTGACTGGTGACTTGGTCTATTGAGATTGCTGTGGTGGTACTGTTAGAATTTTGAAAGTTCCGTTGAATTGCTGAAATGTTGCATTGTTGGTTTTCATAAACCTGTGTTGTTGAATTGCTGACCTTATCTGAATGGTCTATCTAGACATGTGTAATGTAGATAACAAAATAGACATCCTGACTATGTGGAATGAGAAGCTCCTGCCATTAGAAGCTCCTGACATGCTGACTATGATATTTGACTATGCTGAAGTAGATAGCAATTAGAAGCTCCTGCCATTTTCTACATGTAAGCTGTAACTGTAACTGTTTAAATTGCTTCAATCTTTTTTATTTAAATCTGGATCATATTATCCGTGTTCAGGAGGTGTGTAGCTAAGGGTATCTACATGTGTTAACCATTTTTTTTTAGAAAAACAAAGAAGCTTCTGGGTATAGGCACAAGACTGTCTTGTACTGGCACTCAATTAGCTTGGTGTTTGGCAAAGACCATGCTACCGGTGAAGCGGTAAGGACTGCAACTGAGAGCTCAAAAGACATGAGTAAGGAAGATCTTAGTAACAAAGAGCCCACATCATCGGCAACTTCAGGAAGTTTAAAGAGGCAACGGTCAGGTGACTCTTTTACCTCTATGATAGCTGAAAAAATGGACAAGTTCGCTAAAGCACTCAAGGAGGAAGCCTTTAGAGGCCCAACATCAAAAGAAATTCTAGACACACTGAATGAAGTATAAGGATTGGATGAAGACACTTTGTTGGACCTATTTGATATCCTGACCGGTGATGCATGCAAGTATGAGTCTCTATTGGCGCTTCCAGAGAAGATGAGGAAGAGGTGGCTCCTAAAACAACTCAAGAAGTGAAAAAATTAGTTCATCTATAAATTATACTATCAAGTGATGGATAATGTCTATTGAACTTGCATTGCCTTGTAATAATCTGTGGCTTCAACTATATAAAAGTTTAGATACTATGTCTGTATTGCCTTGTAATACTATGTCTATTGAACTTGCATTGCCTTGTAATATTCTAGTGTTCACCTGGTGATAGTTCGGATGAGAGAGAGAGGTGAGAGTTCGGATGAGAGAGAGAGGTGAGAGTTCGGATGAGAGAGAAGCAACTTAGAAGGATGAGAGAGAGAAAGCGGTATTCAACTGGATGGTGGAAACTTCATATATTACTAATAATGCATCCAAACAACATTTGGAATTTAATTCTAAGAAAAACTTTCTTGTACAACCAAATAAGAAAATTCAATTGAATCAAATTCTATGGAATCCATTTCCTATAGAATCTAATTGCTAGAATATGATTCATGGAATGAATTTCAATTTCAGGGAAACAAACATGCCCTAACTAAAGATGTCAAGCACAGGGTTTTTCTACAATTCTCGGTCTAGACAAGCAAGGAGTTGCTACTAGGCAGTGGTAAATTATGCAATGTAAAGACAAAGCTTTCATACTGTACTCCAATTCGGATAGACAAGCAAGGAGTTGCTTATAGGCAGTGGTAAATTATGCAATGTAAAGACAAAACTTTCATACTGTACTCCAATTAGGATAGACAAGCAAGGAGTTGCTACTAGACAGTGGTAAATTATGCAATGTAAAGATAAAGCTTTACTCCAGTTAGGATATTATAATTACACAGTGATCTAGATACTACGTACGTAGTAAAATCTACAATAAAGACTTAGAATATTATACTTGCACAGTAATTATTACTAGATACTCGTAGCAAATTCAGCAATAAAAACAACCTACAACAATTAGGACACGACGGACAAGCAGCAATCAATCCAGTCGCATCCATCACCGGTCAATCAAACAGACAAGCGAAAGCGATGGCAGCATGGAACAAGAAAACAAATCCGGCGGTGGTGGGAGTGGGACGGAGGAGTAGTGCACCACAGTACCTGCTGAAAAAGCGGCATGGCTGCTGCCTGCTGCTGGTGCGTGACCAACAACGATGGAGACGGCGCGATCGCGACCAGGTCCGCCTCCGCCGCCGCCGCGATTCCAAGAACCCGCAAAACCCCAGCAACACCAACAACTCCTTATTCTTTTTCTTTTTTTCTTGTGGAGGAATGGAATTCAGCTACAGTAAGTGGGTAAAGAGAAGCGAAGTGTGGGAGCCACAGGCAGTCTCTGTGTCCATGCATGACATCTCACGGGAGGGTAATGTACAGCCAGCCATCGGATCGAGATCTGTATCTGCCACTCCTTTTTTTCTCTTTTTTTCGTTGTTGTTTTGATGAGGGTCTCCTCCCACTCCATTGACTCGGCTGGGTCCGGGTGTGCACTGCCTCCTCCATGCCGCAGCGACGGC
The DNA here is from genome assembly GCF_000263155.2 of Setaria italica. Lineage (NCBI taxonomy): Eukaryota > Viridiplantae > Streptophyta > Magnoliopsida > Poales > Poaceae > Setaria > Setaria italica. The sequence goes on from NC_028458.1 coordinate 2,579,488, forward strand.
GGCGGCGGCGGTGCGCGTGTGCCGTGGTCATGGTGGCAGTCATATACTAGTATGCCATTGACTGCGGGCTGCCCGGCTGGTCGCGCGCGCGCACGCAGGTGGGCGACGTGCGCCGTGGCCATGCGGTCACTGGAGAGTGCATGCAGGTGTGTCCACGCAACGCTAGAGTCCACGCCATTTCCAGCGCGCGCTACGTGATCGACTGCCTTGTAATAAAATTAGTTCATCTATGGATAATGCTACTTAATTGCATTGCCTTGTAATACTCTAGTGTTCACCTAGTTGGAAGGATACTATGTTTAGATACATTCAAATTACTGGTGTATGATGGGATGAAATACTCTAGTGTTCACCTGGTTGGAAGGATGAGAGGGAGATGAGAGAGAGAGAGAGAGAGAGTTCGGAAGAGAGAGAGAGGTGATATTCGGATGAGAGAGAGAGGTGAGAGTTCAGATGAGAGAGAAGCAGCTTAGAAGGATGAGAGAGAGAAAGCGGTATTCAACTGGATGGTGGAAACTTCATATATTACTAATAATGCATCCAAACAACATTTGGAATTTAATTCGAAGAAAAACTTTCTTGGTACAACCAAACAAGAAAGTTCAATTGAATCAAATTCTACGGAATCCATTTCCTATAGAATCTAATTGCTAGAATATGATTCATGGAATGAGTTTCAATTCTAGGGAAACAAACAGGCCCGTAGAGTTTGTTTTTATATATGTTTGTTAATTCTTTTGTCCCATTTATCCTTTTGTTTCTAGGTTAGTGTTGAGAAATAGACGTCCCAAACTTCACACCGACTTTTTAGAAGTGGCACCAAAGTAGTGTAACATCATTTCTTCTGTGGACCTTATATCACACTACTCTGAGGAGACCTTCACATCGACACCAATATGGGAGACCAACTCTCTATAAGGAAACTCAAATATTTTATTCACCAACTCACAACTTGATACAACACTCACTCTTACACTCTTTATGTAGTTATCCTACCATGACACCACTACACTACATGGCAACCTTGTCATGTCTTCACATATGACTCACATGCCACTCTATGCCATTGTATGGCTAAGAGGGAGGGGAGCATCTCTATTTATAGGTGCTCATGATCATTGTGGTGTTACCATGTGGCAACTTCCACACTCTTCCATATAAAATATCATAACTCTAAAACCCTCCTCATCCTTATCTAGTTTCTTATATTTCTACCATGCTCAAATATCTAGTTCTAGAGTATTCTACACTTCACTATATGAATGTGCTTATGGTAAAGTTCATAGAATAGATCGCCAATGAAGTTTCCAAAGATTTTATATATTGAGAGTTCCATGTACCTTTCATAACGATACCTTGTCCTACCAGCATTCCTATTCTGCATAATTTAATAGAAATAAGAAACTAACAGATGAATAACTTAGCTAGATAATAACTTAGTAACCTTGCACAAAACAAAAGAACAAAAGAGGGAATCTACTAACCAGACCATTCCCGGGGGCATGTGTCATATAGTTTCTAATAAATTGAAACGCGCAAACTCGTTTTGGTGCATAGGCACAGCCCCTCTTACCAGTAGCATGCTGATGAGTGATGCTCATATATGGATTTCTCTTTGACTCTGCATACCAGTTTCTGCCATCAAATCTCGCAGTATCCTCAGCCTCTAAACTCTCATAATAATTATAGAGTAACCACTTCTTTATTTGGTACCAAGCTAGGGAGCCCCAGCATTTCCCGAACAATTCTCTGGACTTCTTGTCCTTTTGCTCTGTTTAACACGTCAAGCCTCTCGCCGAATCCTTCTGGAACACCTAAAACATGAGCCACCACATTTTCCGTGATGACTAAAGACTCTGTTCCAATCTTGATTTCAACATTGCCAGAGGATTCGTCACAATGTTCTACAAGCCACTTGACTATCTCTTTATTGTCAAATGCATCTAACGACATATAAAGCAGCGGCTCAAAATTCATTTCTGTAATCTTCTTGCGGGCATCCGGTGACAGTAACTGAGCTGCTTTGATGATGCTGCCCAGACTGGACCGTATAAGGATCTTTTTTCCCTGTGCTCCCTTTGTTGCGGGAGCAACATCCTCTTCAGAAGCAGCAGAATGCTCCTGCTCAGTAGCAGCAGCACCCTCCTTGTTAACCTCGGTCATGTTCTCCTCTCTGGATGCATCCTGCATAGGATTGGAGTTGCTGGATGCACCAGAATTCGTAGATCCAATAGGGCTCATTGATTCCCTGTCAAGACACAAGAACAAGGATAAACCCATGAGGATAAAAATTCGAAGAATAAATCCATGAGGATCCATCTTAATAACAAGGATAAACAGTCAAGGATAAATCCATGAGGATAAAAATACGAAGAATAAATCCATGAGGATCCATCTTAATAACAAGGATAAACAATCAAGGATAATTCCAACAAGGATAAATCCATGAGGATAAAAATACGAAGAATAAATCCATGAGGATCCATCTTAATAACAAGGATAAACAGTCAAGGATAAATCCATGAGGATAAAAATACTAAGAATAAATCCATGAAGATCCGTAACAAGGATAAACAATCGAGGATAATTTCATGGAAACTGAGAAGGAAAACCTCAGGCTTACCAAAGTCTCCCTTGCGCTCGGGGAAAAGCCTTATGCGTCGGGGCATGGAGCGCCGGAGGTGCTAGCAGAGAAGAGCGCCAGGGCACGGAGCGCCGGAGGTGCTAGCGGAGAAGAGCGTTAGGGTCGGGGCAGGGCGGAGGCTTCTCGGGAAAGGCAGGGACGCCTCGAATCTGGGGTGAGGCAGGGATGTCTCGCATTCGGGGTGACGGTTTTGGCGTTCGAATTTTCAAATTTTGGGTGATGGTCGTTTGTAAAAAACCAACACTTCGAATTTTCGGATTTTTGTTTGTAAAAAAACAAAAATGTTCATACCTCACTGTCCGCCGCGCCCCGGGAGAGCGGTTTACAACTCACGGCAAAAAACGCACGCCAGGCAAAAAAAGCATGTGCTCCATTTCGCTGATGTGCTCCATTTTACGGATGTTGCTCCATTTGGCTGAAGTGCTCCATCTTGATATTTATCCTCCTTTGTATTAGAACAAGGATAATTTGGATATTTATCCTTCTACACGTTTACGAAAGGATAATTGCACAATTTATTCTTCTCCACATTTGACGAAGGATAATGGTCCACGTTTATCCTTATCCCCGTTTACTCAAGGATACTTGTACAGATTTATCCTTCTCTCTTTAGCCTTCTCGACCAATTGATCCGTATTTATCCTTCACCAAGGATAATTGCATAGATTTATCCTCCTCTACATTTACCCAAGGATAATTGACGATTTATTCTTCTCCACGTTTGTCCGAGGATAATTGATCAATATGTATCCTTGTCCACGTTTGCCCAAGGATAATTGTCCATGTTCATCCTTCTCCACGACTAGTTGATCATGAAGGTCAAGAGGCGCCGGCCCATTGGCGCAGAGTGCACCAGCCCTGCGTTAGCCACGCAGGCTATACACGAGAATTCACACGATGCACCTAAGGGCTCAGCATAAGTCCTAGCCTGAATGCCTCCTCCCCATTCTTAAGTCCCATTAGAAACCACCCAATCAAGATAGCTAAAAGCAGCAAACCTAGTGAACACATTACCAACGTCCTAGGTTTAATTGTAGCTGACCCTTTCAGCTTCTGCAGATCACCCTTCACCAGTTTCAATTCATCAGCCATTGATTTCTTGTTTTTCTCATTGTCAGCCATGTCTGCCTTCAGCTTATCCAGCTCTTGCTTCATGAACTCCAAGTTATCCAGCCTTTTCTTCATGTCTCTAATGGATGTGGTAAGAGACTCTAAGGCTCTGCTATGATCATCAATTGCGATCATTATGGTATCAATGACTTGGTTGCTACTAGTGACAAACCCCTCCCTGATTAATGTAACTGCATAGCTTGCTTGCTAGTGGAAAAAACGACATCGAGTCCCATCCTGCAGAAAACAAAGCCTTGAGCCTTCTAAATTCCCTAAACCATATAACTTATGAATTGAGCAAAAATGGAGAAAGTTACCGCATTATGGTTATTGCACCGGTAGAACCTCCTCCTCGTGCTTTCTGGTTTTTGGGAGACAAACTCTCTCACCTTCTGGTTGCAGTCCTTGCAAGGGATCAGAGGAAGTTCAGGACACCCACTATAGGAGCCAGAGTGCAAGGATGACGACGATGACATCTCCTCAAATAACCTGACAATGTGGATAATAAGTTATTGCTGTTTATCTTTTTGGTTAGCCATTAATACTAGTTGGTCAAAATCTGAAAACAAATGTCCAGTTTGGCAAAGTTTGATTAATTCGTCGGTCATCTGATGTTACTTTCAAAACTTTTGCATTTCTGCAGCAATGGGAGTGCCATCTAAAGATGACCAGCCTAGAGCAAATGCCTCCAGGGATGTGCAGTCATGTGTGTGCAGCAGTCTTCTTAAACAAGGTGAAATTTAGTAGTAATTTAACAATGCCCATGCGTTGCAACGGGAACACTAAATACCACGATAACATACCATTAATATTTGTTAGAACCATTTCATCATGGCATCAGGGTAGCTGATCAAAACACTGACAACTACCAAGCAAATGTCATTCTGTTTTTAGGGGGGGAAAAAAAGATAACACAAGACTATGAGCCATTTTCAAGCAATTTCTACCCTCATCAGGTGATTTATCCGGTTGAGGCATGATGCATATGTTTGAATAAATCATAGGATTTTTTAGCTGTCCATATTAAGTTTATCAATTGGAATGGGTACACACAAGCAAGTGAATGGCCAAGTTGTAGAGAAATCGACACACAGGCAGCACAAGAAGGCATAGATTTTGTCTTGTAACTAATTTGGAGGGCTTCAAGTAGTAGTGTGTCAATCAGACCAACGCCCAAATTGAGGTGAAATCGAGCTGACTGCATCCCCACAAATTTCAACTCTTAACATCAGGTTACTTAGTAGTTAGTATAATAATGATGTCGCCATGTTGTTTGTGATCTGTAATGATGATCAGTTCATTATTTGAATATTGCTATATATATAGCTATTACAAAGCAAACTGCCTGTTGCAGGTTGCAACATGCGGCATACTGTTTATAATCTGGTGTTATTCTAATTGAACTAAACCAATATTTGCTTCCTAGAATCTAGACTTCTGATTGAAAACATCAAGACACAACCGAAAATTAAATTGAACAACGAAGAACTGGATTTTGGAGAGTGAGAATGGAGACCTGACCTGGCCGGCTACCGGTTGGCCTGGCCGCCGCCACGGCGCCTCCCACTACGCTCCCAGCCGCCCCTATGCTCACCAGCCGCCGCCACCTCCAATCTTCCAAGCCTAGTTTGGCGTAGCTGCTTCCTTCTCCTCCTCAAAGCTTCGACGGAGGCCAAGGGTGGAGGCGGCCTGAGGGACGGCGGGCTGGATTAGGGCGGCGGCCTGAGAAGTGGCGGAGCTCGGTGCGTGTGGAGAGTCCTGGGATTGGAGGAGACACTATTCTGCTCTTGAAGCCGGTTAAGGACACTATTCTTGGGCGAAAGCACTATTGTTGGGCTGGACTATTTGCAAAAAAAGGTTTTGGAACCTTTTTTTTTAAGCGTGACTTTGATTTCGGTCAAAGGCCATTTAAGCCGGTTACTGCCTCGGGTTAAGGCCATTGAAGCCGGTTAAGGCTATACCGTCGGGTTAAGGCGAGTGCCTGCGGTTAAGGACAGAGCGTCGGGTTAAGGCAGTGAATCCGGTTAAGGACACTGCGTCCGGTTAAGGACAGTGAAGGCAATTAAGGCCATACACTGTCCTTAACCCGAGGCATTGTCTTTAACCGGATTCAATGACCTTTACCTGAGGCAGTGTCCTTAACCGGCTTCACTGTCCTTAACCGGATTAATTTCCTTAACCTGAGGCAATGTCCTTAACCGGACTGTATGTCCTTAATCGGATTCAATGGCCTTAACCGGATGCACTGGCCTTAACCGGCTTCACTGGCCTTAACCGGAGACAATGACCTTAACCGGCTTCAATGGCCTTAACCAGCTGCACTGTCCTTAACCCGAGGCAGTGTCCTTAACCGGATTCAATGCCCTTAACCGGCTGCAATGGCCTTAACCTGCTGCAATGGCCTTAACCGGCTTCAATGGCCTTAACCGGATTCAATGGCCTTAACCGGCTCCAATGGCCAGCATCACAACTAGTCATTACATGTAACGATTTTGTGAAGAGGGTCAGGGTTCTTGCTGGTAGATCACAACTAGTCATTACATCTGCAGCGACAATAACACCCGAAGCCTTTCCAGCTTCTGAGACATCGAAAATTCGAAATTTAAGGCATTACAGACCACAAGACATCTAATGTACCATTGAACCAGTTGTAGTACCTATTTCAACAGGATAAAATGCTACATGAATCAACAACATTGTATTTGTCTCTGACGTTCCAACACAGAATGTTCCACGATCTATTCATTTATAAACATGGATAGGGAACTAAAATGGTGACTTTCCAAGAAAGTCACTGCCCAGAGAAACCAAAAAAGAACTAGCAAGAACAAGACCAAAATATAATAATTAAGTAGCATACATCTCAGGCATATATGAAACATTGTTCATCATATCAAAGTTCATAATAAGCATAATATAAAAGATAACTTGGGCATGCAACATAGCCCACTGAAGATAACTTGAGGCAGCTTCTATCATTCTTCCATTTAGGCGACGGAACACCAACTGATAAGTTCAAGTTTTCAACCACAGCTCGCAGGTCATCACAAACGACACATTCACGGTTCACTAACTAAAGTTTACTGCAGAGTTCAAGTTGATGACCAACATTACAAACCAAGCTCATCAGGCAAACCACCAAGCAATCACAAAGATCACCAACATATAGTTAAATCCAAGTTCAGACACTACTAGACCAACATATAGTAGATTCTCATAAACATTGAGGACATAAAAAGGTCTATACTCGAGAGAGATGCCAAGGTTTAGGGTTTAGGGTGTTGTTGTCTAGCAGTGTTTTAGATTTGATATAAATCTATGAAAGGATGTCGAATTAGATTTATTTTTCGGATCGGGCTCGGGGCCGGGTCCGGGCTGATAACACTACTAAAATTAGGTGATAAAACCTTTGCACTTGAAGAGTTACAGAACCTATCTCTTAGCTTGGGGGAAGAATTCTCATTTTGTTGAACATCACTTGCAACTGACATACTGTGGTTCACAGCTGATAAGTACTTGTGATAATTTATCTTACAGAAGCTTCATCTTATCACCTACTTTAGCTTCTTTTTTATAGCTAAGGTAGACCGTAAACCCGAATTTTGATCTCAAGAAGTCGGATTCGACTTTTCAAACGGAGCCGTTTCCACTTCGGTTTAACGGAGCGTGGAAAAAGGACCCAGGTTACTGGAGGCTTTACGGCAGGGATACGGTCGATGTAGACGTCCATGACTCAGCTTCTCGTGCAAACACTATTGTACATTTCCTCCTCTACGCGAGGGGCTTCTCGCACGCAATCGGAGAATGTGCCACCATCGAAGCCAGCAACTCAGCTAACCTCGCGGACTCTTGACCTTGGGGAGCATGTGCCGAGAGTAGAGAGCACCTGACTTGCGAGGTCAACTGGTTTCGGAATGAGTAGAGGCTCGAGGTTAACTCTGGGAGGTTAACCGACAGAAAGTGCAGCTTGTCAATGTAATTGGCATTGCCTGACCTGCTAGGGTCGTATTCTCTCATATATATAGGCAGGATACATTGAGGAGATTACATCCGAGTTTAACAACCCCTATGGAAATCACAGAGACACAGCTCCAGGAGAATCAGGACTCCTTCTATGAATAGGAACCTGCTCCGTTGCCTACTTGGACTGTTTCCCCACCATGATATTGTTCACGAAGTGCAAGACGATCTAAATCACTAGTGATGTGATCCGTAGCTCCTGTATCAGTGTACCAATTTGGATCAACTATGTAGGAGGTAGTGGCGACGGCAGCATATGGTTGTTCCTCCTGATATGATTCATCCATGCGATGCCAACACTTGACGGCCGTATGACCCTTACGACCACAGATTTGGCACGAAGGGCGAGCAGAGCGATTACCAGCAGGCGGTTGAGTAGGACTTCGCAGACGGCCGGGATGGGCACCACCACGGCCAGGACTCCTGCCTGTATGCGGACCGCCACGACCACGGTACGAGGACGGGCCACCGCGTCCAGCGAAATTTGCCGAGGAGCCAACATCGAGACGCATCTCAGCCTGATGATGGAGTTGACGCGCCTCATACGCCAAGAGATAGGAGTAAACATCATCAATAGTAAGTGGCTCAGATTTGGTGGTCATAGACGTAACAAACGGATCATAATCCGGACCAAGACCAGCTAGGAGATATGCAATAATTTCGTCAGGGCGCAGGGGGGCACCAGCTGCAGCTAACTCAGAGGCAAGGCCCTTGATTTTGCGGAAGTAGTCAGCAGCAGAAAGATCTCGTTTCTTGGCGGTGGCGAGATCGACCCGGATCTGAACTGAGCGAGCTCGCGTGGTGGAGGAGAACATGCGTTGTAGAATGTCCCATGCCTCCTTTGCAGACAGGGCGGAAGCCACATCTTCGAGAACTTCTTCAGTCATCGACGAGAGGAGGCCGCTGAGGACCTGTTGGTCTAGATCGTACCACCGGTCATACGCCGGATTTGGTACTAGCTCGGCGCCCGCAGAAGTCGACGATGGGATAAGCTGTGGCGGCGCGGCGAGCGTTCCATCGATAAGGCCCATGAGCTTTGTACTCCGTAGATACGGAAGAAGCTGGGCACGCCATAGGGAATAATTGGTTTTGGTTAGGCGGATAGTGACCGCATGGTGGAGAGGAATAGGAGCAAAGGTTGTAGATGAGAAGGAGCTGGATATGGTGCCAGAGGTGGTGGAGGAGGAAGAAGATGAAGTAAACGACATCTTCAGAAAAAATTTCGTGGCTCTGTTACCATGTCAATGTAATTGGCATTGCCTGACCTGCTAGGGTCGTATTCTCTCATATATATAGGCAGGATACATTGAGGAGATTACATCCGAGTTTAACAACCCCTATGGAAATCACAGAGACACAGCTCCAGGAGAATCAGGACTCCTTCTATGAATAGGAAGAGATGTCTATCGTTAACACAGCTTAGCTCTGAGGTTCGTCTTGTGTACGGCCGGGTGCTCATCTTGTGTACAGAAAGCGCAGCTTAGCTCTGAGGTTAACTGACGGAAAGGGCTGCGAGGGTGCTCGGCGTGCTGCTTGTCGCAAAGATGCCTGCCGCGGAGTGTTGAACTCGAAGCTACGCCGAGGCTTGAGTTTGCCGTCGAGGTCACTCTTGCTACGAGCAGTTTTGTGAGGTTACGAGGGTGAGCGTCGATGCCGTGTTTGTCCGCAGCTTCGATATCCGGCAACTCTATATTGCTGTTGTCCCTAGTTGGTGTAGTTGTATATTGCAACGACATGCATTGCAAGCCCTGTAGCTTCGCGGCTTGAGTCGAAACTGGTGGAGTAGTGTCGTCTGCTAGCGGCTTCGCCTGTTGAGCCCCTTTACCTCGGTGGCTGCGTGCATCTCTCTCTCTTGACTACTTCGGTTGCCTGCATGCATGTCTGCATGTAAGATTTTGCATCTCGTGGCTACTCCGGCTGCATGCATGCGCATGTGCTTGCATGTATGTTTCACCCTGGCTTTGCTGCTGGTGCTCAGATCCCCTGGTGACTTCGGTGCGATGCCTACGCATGTTCTTGCTGCGAAGCTCTTGTTGCGCGAGGTTGTTGGCAACCTCGAGCGCTGCTGCACGAGGTTCTTTTTGCCTGTTGCTGGTGGTCCTGACCGGTATTGGCTGTGTTTCCTGAGCAGGAATTTCGCTCGGCGCCGGTGCCATGTATGCGGTAGCCGGCAGCTGCGAGGGTACGCTGCTTTTTGTTGCCTCGTCCAGGTGGCCTTGCGCTGAAGTCTCGTGCTGTCGCTTGTTCAGCGGCTCTTGATTGTCCTGACGGTGTTAGCTTCCCTTCGAGGTTGCCGTGGAGGTCGTCGCTTGCTGCGAGGGTACGGTACGCTTGCTACAAACGCTCTTGTACCTGGGAACTAGCAGCTCCGATGCTTGCCGCGAGCATTGTTGCTGCATGGTTGTGCTTGAGTACTTGACTATTGCTTTCCCGAAGATGTAACCTTCAGATGGTGGCGTTTTTCAGGTCATTATCAAAGGGGTCTTGTTTACAGTTGCATCCACTCAACTGACTAGCTAGGCATGTTGGCATTGCTTTGCCAGGTTGAAGCGTTCCATCTGAAGCAACGTATGCAAACGATGGAAGGAGGGTCACAGCTTCAGGCACTTTTGGGAAAGGTTACAGCTTCGATCGCTCGGTTGCTTGCGGGCGAGGCTGGTAATCTCGGGAGGTTCCCTGGGTAGTAGCTTCGTGTGGTAACAAAGTTGAAGTGTTCGTAGGCAGTAGCTTGGTCGTCGTGCGTGTGTGTCCCGAAGCCGCGCACAGCCGACCCCGCATCCGCACATAGCTTCGGCTGCGTTCGCGTGCATTCGCTTGCGTGCAAGCTTCGTCCCGGTTTCGCTGTCTTGCTTTTACTCGTTGGCTAGAACCTGTCCTGCTTTTATGAAAGATTTGCCCCAGATCACATAAAAGGTTGCGAAGTTGGCGGGCACAATATGGAACAATTTCTTCATCCCGTCCAACCAAGAAATCATACACTAGAGATGACCAGTAAAATCCAAGTTTCCAAATTATCTCCACTCCCTGACTAGCTAGGGATAGTGTAGTACGGAGCCTCTTGAATCCATGACTTTTTCCTGACCATTTGTGGAGTGTACTTCCGGAATGGGATACAAACGCCACGTTCGATATCAAGTTACTCCAGTGCACTGCTGGGTTTGTCGCTGGATATACTTTTGGTGCGTGGAAGTTGGGTTATGTTTTCAGATGAGACTGGAGCACTAGTTGACACAGCATTCGTGGTATAGAGGGCCGATCGCCTTCTCCTCTGGGGCGCCAAGGAGATTGACCTCGCAAATTCCTGGAGAATCAAGCGTCGGACAGCGAAGCCACTATTTCGCTTTGATCGAACAGAAATAGGATAGAGCTTTAGTACTCGATCGGTATGGGGAGAGGGAGTTTACTTGAGCGTACTGACTTGCCTATACTAAATAAAGGAAGAGTCCGCGAAGCTGAGCTTTCGGTTCGCTCCCCAGGCCTTCAACCCTGTTTGCCTCCTTTCTCTTGCTTGATGGAATAGTTCAATGCCCGAGCTCCAGCTTTGCTTGCGTTCTTCACCGGCGCTCGCCGGATGTATCACTCATCCCGAAAATAAGGCAAGGAGTCTGCTGTTTGTTATAGTATGAGACTGTTGTGCTGAAGTCCAGATACATGCTGTGCATAGCTCCATGCTTGAGCCTCAAGTGCTGATGTCTGGTGACCTGGAATCTGCCGGCGCGCCAAGGGGAAGAGATCCGCCGGCAGTAATCCGTCCGCCGGCACCTGGAGGCTTGCCGACGCAGTCGCCGGCGAGGCAATTGCGGCGAAAGCTCACTCCTTTCCACAGGTTCGACGAACTCTTGGGGCCCTCCCGCGCCTAGCCGAGCCGCGCCGCACTCTCTCTCTCTCTCGCGGTGCGCTCCTGTTTACCTCGACACGCCCTCGATTTGGGTGCGGGGAAAATGGTTTGCCTTTCTTTTCTTGGCTATCTCGGCTTGTATGTGCGTGCATTCATGTGGTCTCATGCATGTGCATGCATGCAAGTTTGCCTGCTCCGCTGCCGAGGCCTAGATCTCTGTGGTACTTTGCTGTCATGTCTGTGAGGGTAACGCATGCAGGTGGTGTACATGCGAGGTTACCGCCTAACCTCGCGAACCTCAAAGTTACAGGTCTTCAGCTGCGGGAGGCTTTGTCAGCTTCGGTCACTTTGGGCGGCGTAGTAGCTCTGGGCAAAACACTGCATGGCCCTTCTCGCGAGGCTGCAAGCGGTTGGCAAATAGTTTTGTTCGGCGCTAACTGGTTCTTATAGTAGCTTCGTTCGACTTTTCTCGCTAGCTTCGCGCGGCTGCTCGGTAGAGGTGTCGAGTGGCTTCGGTGGTTTCGGGCAAGATACAAAAGGGCTGTCATCTTTGCTTCGACTGTTTATAATCTCTTTATCTCTCATGGTGATCGCGCGTTTTACTTGTGCCGAAACACGGTGGGCGCCAAATTTTGGTCGCGAGCTCCGGGGTTCAGCATGCTGTCGAAGTCCAAAGCAGCTTCGATGCCCTGTTTTGGGGTTCAGTGGCTTTGATGTTTGCTGCGAGTGTTATCGCCGCCTGGCGTCGCGGAGGTTCCGAGCACGGCTTGACTTGCGAGCTGTGAAGCTTGCTGCAAGGGTACGGCTTATTCCTAGCATCGAGGGTGGCGAAGTCGCTGAAGACCTGAAGGTTCCAGTGCTGCGGAGGGTTATGAACATTTGTTTGTTTGTTTGTTAGTTATATTATGAGCTGAGCTTCGTTCGGCGGTGAGGACGGTCGCGGTTGCAGGCGAGGGTTGTGCATGCGCTTGGAACTCGAGGTTAGCAACTTTGGGAGAGCTGACAACTTCGGGCACTTCAAGAGAGGTTAAGCTTCGATCGCTCGGGCTACAGCTGCGTCCGTGCCGTGCGGTTGCTTGCCGGCGAGGCCGGTAGTAACCTCGGGCACTTCCCTGGAACGGTTGCTTTCAGGCAAGGCTGGTGATCTCGGGAGCTTGCAGGCGAAGCTCTGGTGACCTCGCGGGGCTTATCAGCTGCCAGGAAGGACAGCAGACTGTGGAGGCCGAGTTAATGCCCGAACCACCACCGTTGTTTTGCGCTAAGGACCTGCCGAAGCTAGATCCTTATCACCCAGCAACGGTTTCTTTCCAACGTGCGGTTTTGTTCTTGATTCGGGCTCCCCGTCGACAGCCATCCCTTTTTGGGCGATGTCCACTGTGTAGTCAGGTAGAATCCCACTAGTGTAGCTGTCGATATGCATGAGTTGGGGAAGAAGCTATGCATTGTTAGGCTCAGGTGCATTCAGATGGAGCCTCAGGGTCGGCTGGCCATGAGCGAGGTATAGAGATGCTTGAAGCTGGTATCGATGGCCTTCAAATACCTCCGAGGCCATGCTTCTGTGATGATGAGGACAATCATACGGTGGGCTGTTCTTGCTTGTCCTCCGAACTCGGGAGCTTCCCTGGGTAGTAGCTGGTGACGTCGTTGTGCTTTCCTCTTGATTTGCGAGGTTGAGGTCTAGCTTCGCGTGCGCCTAGGATGTACAGTCTGACCTGCATGGCACTCTGACCGTGGCGAGGCTGCATGCGGGAAGCCGAAACAGAGGAGGGTGCCGATCTGCTAAGGACATGGGCGTCATCTGGTCGCCGTAGAACTCCATCTGCAGTGCCATGTACGTCTTGCCGAGCCGGAACGCGAACCGGCGGTTGCTAGAGACGAGCGGCGGCGATGAGGCGGTGAGGTTCTGGTCGAGGTCCAGCGTGTCGGACAGGTTGTCGAAGCTCTGCCACGCCGGCACGGACTTCGAGTACCGCCCGAAGACGAGGTTGGAGGAGTTGAGGAGTACGACGACGTCGCCGATGGTGTTCAGGGTCCGCCACAGCACGTCGTCGTCCTCGTCTTGAGTACTTGAGGAACATTATTGCAAGGGATCTACAGGAACCCCACCTGAGAGGCAACATAACTCATTGCCACGGTAAGATATCACTCTTTCTTCCTATGACTGTCTTGAGTTAACTGACAACTGTTTTAGCCAGACAGAATATCTGGTTCCTGACTATCTCCTCGTGTATTATAATAGGGCTTCTGTTGTCTGTTTGGACAACCCACAACAAAGCACAGCCAACATTGCGGAGGATCTTTCCAAGTGTTTAATCAGAGAGAATACACAAAAGGCACAGCAGCATTCTGCTTCAGTTGCTGCAAATAAATTTCCACTCCATGTTCCTCATGGATGGTAAACACTTGCTACCCCAAAGAGGATATTGCATTTAACTGTATAGAACATATATGTACTGTACCTCGGTCTAGTTACACAAATATTTCCATTTGATTTTCTGAAAAAAAAAGCATCTATAAAACTCGCTGCTAACTCTACTCATCTCTTTCATCTGACAGGTGCTGCTGCGAGGCCTGGTAAAGCAGTTGGTTCAGTGCTGCAGTACTCCCTGTTCACGCGGTGCTCTACGGTCCAGACGACGAAGCCGATGAAGGTGGGGAAACGAAGTTAACGAGCCGGAGGTGGGGTTGTCGTTGAGACAGAGGATAAGTCTATAACTACAACAGGATGCCCCCTACGAGTTATGCCTGATCAGCTGCATGGAGTTGTTTCTGAATCAAACCAGTTGAAGAGGAATCCTTTCCCTTCAGTGACTGCATCCCTCAGATCCAACAATGTACTTATATCACTATGTTCAGCCAAAGCGGTGCTCGGGGGTTGCTGCCGCGCGAGGTTCTTGCTGTGAGACGGCGCTTGCTGCGAAGATACTTGCCGAGGGGTGATGAACTCGAGGTTACGCCGAGGTTCGAGTTTGCCATCGAGGTCGCTCTTGCTGCGAGCAGCCTTGCGAGGTTACGAGGGTGGCTTTGGCGCCGTTGAGGTTGCTGTTCCCGGCGAGGTCGAGCTGCTGCAGCTTGGTGAGCTACGTGAGGGAATCGGGAATGGGCCCGTCGAGGGAGTTGTGCGCGAGGCTGAGGAAGACGAGCTGGTAGCTCCCGGTGATGGAGTCCTTGTTGAGAAGCTTGGCGTTTGCCGAGTTGCGAAGCTTGGCGTTTGCCGGCTGGGTTGTTGTTGCCTAAGTAGAGTGAACAATCGAGGTTGTCTAAACCGTGAAACGCGAGAGCTTTTGACAGCCTCGAGGGCGTTTAGCTCGTCTTGGAGAGGGTTTCGGCTTCGCGATACTGCAAGGGTTAGGGCACATTCAACAGTTTAGACAGCTGTCGTCTGTAAGTTATATATAGACAGTGAAACCGACAGCTTGTACAATGATGTGTCTTTTAAATTGTCTGCAAGTTAATTAATTGATTCAAATCAAGGTGATTAGGTATAAATATGATCTATGTATGCCATTTTGTTGCTTGTTCACTCAATGCAATGCATGCTATCTCATATTATGGACACATGAATTTGACATAGAAGCATAAATATAATATATATTTATAATAATTGATCTTTGCAATACATAATATGATAATATAATAAAGACTCAATATATTAGTCATAAAGACTCAATAGATTACTCATGTAGGTCTAGTTTTCCTTGCGGCCATAACGCTGCCAAATATGCTCAACCAAATCGTTCTTGAGCTGCTTGTGTGTAGAGCGAGCACGGATAACCTTGTTTCTCCGAAGTACCTCTACGAAGCATGGGTTAGGATCATCACTTGTCCTCACTTCCGGTGGTAGCACAATTGTTGCACTCGGATTGTCATTCAAATCCAATGGAATTTTGACCAATTCCTTCTTATCTTCGACTATCATATTATGGAGGATAATACAAGCTTGCATGATGTTAACAACATCATCCCGTTTCCATAACCGTGCCGGACGTTTAACAATATCAAAACGAGATTGCAGGACACCAAATGCGCACTCGACATCTTTCCTTGCCCCTTCTTGATGTTGTGCATATAATTTGTGCTTCTCTGTTTGAGGTTTTGAGCAAGCTTTGCTGCTTCAAGCTTGTCAGATGATAACTTCTGTTGTGCTTCTAATACCTTAACCCGGTTTGCATGATCTTCAGATTGGATTCTTCCCAATGTATGTAGCTCCTCAATATCACTGTCACAAAGCTTGGACTTGTTTTTATTTTCCCTGGCGGCCTTTTTAGCTTGTTTTTGCCCAATTGGCCTAGGGCATTCTACATTCTCCTCAACATCTACAACATCTGAATCTTTGTCTGCCACTTCCTTATCTGAAACCTTTCTTTTACGTGCTGCCTTTAGCCCATCGTTGTATGCTACCCACTTTGCCTCATTTTTGACAGCATACCACACATCCATTAAAACAAAAGGCCCAAGTTCATTATCTTCCATGTAGAAGTGATGTGCCTTATCAATCCACATCTGATCATTGTATCCACTAGTGAAAACTCTTCGAGCCTTTAACCAAGCATTGTGAAAAAGATCAGTCCATCTATTAATCTTGTGCCACCTGTCCTTGGCTTGCTTAAAATTTCTTTTCCTATTGCCGGGAGTAGTCTGGTTGTACGTATCAACAACATCAAGCCAATACTGCTCATTCTTCCTATCAGCTCCTTGGGATGAGTCCGTCGAATTAAGCAACCAAGAACTCATCTACAATCATATAGAAAGTATTATATTGATGTAATCGAATTACAATGTAATTGAAACAAAGCAACTGAATTAAGCAACTCACCAGCCTAACATCTTCTTCTTGTGTCCACAGGATTCACTTGTCAGTCCTAACAAATTCATCCCCACTATCGTGGGGGGTTGCTGTTTGTCCTTGTGATGGTGAAGTGTCCATAGGTCGTGGTGGCTTGAATGGGACAAAATGAGAAGGACCCATTTGAGACATCTGAGGATGATTCTTAATAAAGTTTGTGAAGCCACCAGGTGGTGTTGGATCATGATCCCTGCAGAAAATAGTACAATTGGTCCATATCATGCTTGCTGCATAATTGTCATTGCATAATGATCCACCTGAGAATTGAGATTGATTTGTTACCATGTTGATGGATCCAAAGCTTGGGGACGCATCCATGGATGAGCAATCGGACTACCACCAATTTCTTTGTTCCAGAAAGCTCCATTCGGCAAGATAGTACCTTCTGCTACTGTTTCCGGTGAGACTGGTGCCGCCGCCGGCCCCTTCTTCTGGTTTGACGACGACGCCCGATTCCACTCCCGCAACGCGGCAGCCTTCCGCTTCCGCCGTGCCTCCGCCTCTAGCAACTCACGGGTCACTGCCGTATCTACACCTTGACTCATCTTCCGTGCACCGTTATCTGAACAAATCATAGAGCAAATGTCTAATAAATGCTTGCAAAATTATTTTCCAGGAGTATAAAGTCACATGATCAGTTACAGCCATAACGGGATCCTTCACATGATCCACCAGGACATGATTTCATCGCATTCACTAACTTATCCGCATCATCAACATTGCATAAAAAGCACAGTGCAACAACATGCTTCACTTGTACAGAACAAATAGCTAATCCATGTATGGAAATAAACCTTATGCAGGAATATATGATGAGCAGGGCTAAAAGCCTGAACTAAGTGTATATTTTAAGAATTGGTATTGATCAAGTAAATCAGATATTCATACTGGAGTACTGTGCATACATAAACTGCAGCTTGTATGTCAGTAGAACGGAGCTTGGCAGTACAAATGTAAGAAACTGCTTCACTGACAAATTTGCTCAAGTTTTCAGTTTTCAGTGCTTCACTGGAATCAAGAGTCCTTATGTGATTTGCATCTGAAATGAAAAAAATAGTTCACATCATCATCCATGTATGTCAGATGTCAAGACTGATTAATCAAAACAGTAACCATCATTTTCACAGATATGCATTGGTTCCTTATATACCCTCAGTAAGGACTCTGCTTGGTTCCTTTAGGTATACCAGCTCAACATTTTCACAGATATGCATTGATGTACTGCAAATAAAAAGGACTACAATGCCAATTAGACCTTGAAAAGATTCCAACTAACAAAATTGTAGAACACTGAACTAAATGGTAACTCTGAAGTATTTGCATGCAAAAGAATGTGTTTTTGATGCCAATGGATTCTGCGTCCCATTTTGCAAAAAGAAAATGGAAAAGCACACATAGTGTTTTGTCTATCAAGGAGAAAAAAATAAATTACATGTCTGTCAAGAAAACTATAATAACTTTCACAGTATCCTTTTGCCATAATCTCATTGATGAATACCTGACAAAAGCTCATATATCACCAATGAATGAAACTGAAAATGAACCAGCTTACCAGCATATATACTACCTAGCACAATAAGACTTATCTGACTCAATATAACAGTAAGGCATGAGTAGCAAACTACTATATAACAGCAAGGCTTATTTGACTCAATTAACCTTGATCAGTTTTCAATTCTATGGGTAACTCTGCAAAATAACAAACAAGTTTACTGAAGAATATGCAACATATCCACTGTGTACTGGAGTCCGCATGATTACCCAGCCTATGACTGAAACTATGCACCAGTAACCAATGCATGAAGGGCCGGCTGGGCAATTTGCAAGAGCAGCTACTGTCCTTGATGGGGATTTGCATATCAGGAAGAAAGGAAGCAACGGCTGTAGCACGCTGATATGTATTTTCTTGACCAGCCACCAAATTGCACATGAGCATGACGGAAAAATCTCAGTAACCAGGGGCTAATTAGTAGGCAGTAAGCAATCCGAGTCCCTACACAATCTCACGAACAAATCTTCTTTCCGCAATAGAAAGAACCACACAAACCAGATCAAGTGCAACCAGATCTACATGAGCTCCGAGGATTACCAGGAGGTGCGGCGCAGGAGGGGCGCCGAGGACCACGCCGGCGTCGGTTGGAGGCGGAGGAGCGGCGCCGCCGGCGTGATTCTTCGCGCCGCCGGAGGGCAGGGGGCACGGGCGGACCTCCGCCGGAGGGATTGATTTATGGGGGATTTTGGCGCGAAGGGGAGGCCATGCGCCATCTTCCCGCGCGGAGGGGAAGCCGCACCGGATCGAGCGCGGATCGACGGCGGCTGGTACAACGGTGCTGGAGTCGCCGTTTTCGTATGGGAGCACGCGCTTGGATCGTCGCCTCGCGAGACGACGGGGCAGCCGTCTGCTGGCCTTCGCGGGGGTGCTTTTGCAAATAAACCGGCTCCTAGACGGCTCCTAGTCGCCCTTTGTACGTGCCCTTATTGTCATGCGGTGGTGTTGTATCCGAGAGCTGCTGCTTGCTTGAGCATGCACTTGCATGTATCGTGGTGTTTTTATTTTTTAGCTTTGCTACTGCACTGCCTAGCAGCCTCGATGCCGTGGTACTCGGCAGCTTCGATGCTTGTGTAGATGATGCAGAGATTACGAGGAGTTTCGATTGCTTGGTTGAGTCGATCGGAGGTTGCTTAATTTTCTTGAGCTCTGATTGGCTGTTCATGCTTTGGATATAGCGCAAGGAAAGGTGGCGCAGCTGAACGCGAGGTTAAGGTGAGTTCATTTCATTTTTTTTTTGTTAACCAAAATGACCCGGCTTGTAGCGCAGGACACGTTTTTTGCTTTGGTTGCATGTTGACCCGTTAAGATCGCGAAGATAGCTCGGACGTTTACTTCGCTCAAGCTTTTGAGGCGGGAACGCCCAAGGAAGCGCGATGACCTCGGGCGGGAGAGTGCAGGGCCCAGGAGTCCGAAGATAAAGGGACGCGGCAAGGCAAGCCTCGGGTCGTGTCCAGCACGACGGCGAGCGAGACGACTTCCGCAAGGTTCACTCACCTTTTCTCCTTTTAGTGGTAATCGTGAGTTTCTTATTACGTGCGAAAACCACGATGGGCGTGAAATGTCGGGGTCTCTAACCTCAGGAGAAGCTAGACCACAACACAGAATGAACGGTCTTACTTAACTTCGATGGGAGAGAGAACCAGGTGAGACAATCAACCCTGTAATGAAATGGCCAAGAAGTCCTCCCTCAGACCCCCAACACAACTTGTTTGGAAATGGATGAAGAAAAACAATTTTAGTTGAAAGTTACCCCTAAAGCATGGTATCATATGGACTAACACAATAGTGCATGTAGTGAGCTATTCAAATTTTGCGTTAATGCGGCCCCAGCTATATACTGGATTTCACTGTGTCACGAATTCATTTTTTTTCTAAGGCATAATTGTAGGGCACAGAGACCAAGCATGAAATGTTATACCTAATGACCAATTAGTCATGATACAGCGCCATGGAAGTTCACCAATTCATAATATTCAACCAATGTCCATGTTTTACAAGATGGTCATGACCATCACAGTATCTTGTAACAACAACGGACATCAACTTTTATTATCATAACATAAAATTGTGAGTGCTTAGGTACATCCGTACAGGCATGGATGAACTAATCAATGGTTCCGTTTTTTAACAGAAAACCTAAAGAAAGGTCTATGATGAACTCAAAACTTACTGCAGCTGTATTGAACTCATCAAAGTTGGATGCCACTGCCTCCCATTGATAGGATATAACCGGAACACTTGAGACTCCCTTTCCTTTAGATCTTTTTGTTGGCTCCTTCACATACTCCACTCGCCTAATTTCGCGATACAACCGATGCCCAAGGATTGGGTCATCTTCATACCTGTACCACAACAGATGAGTAAAGATGTTTTCAAGTATGCTTCATAATTTTGTTGAAAATTATCGTTTTTGCCCACCAGTATGAAATTCCATTTGAATCTCCGCCAATTCGTTCTTTACGGAAGATGGCAAGATGATAATCATGCTTCAAAGAACTATCGATGAAGTTCCGAATATCCTCTTGCTGAAAAATAGGTGCAGATTCAGCACATATTTCAAACTACAGCACCTATTTAAAACATGTTCTTCGTCATTAAGTTTGCAGCTATTTGCAAGCACATATAAGCAGTTGAAAATCTGGAGATATTAAGAGCATTTTCCAGGTCACAACGGGTGTTACATGAATTTTAATTGGGGTCTGGGAGATCAAACAAACACTTCTATGAGCCTATTGTTTGTTATCAACCACACAATTCATTCACACAGGAATACAAGACAAGAGGTGCTTATGTGCTATAAACAAAAGTGGCGTAATTTTAAAGCAAATTGAGTGTCAGATTTGCAACCGCTCAGTATTCAACCACTAAAGCTCAAGCAACATTTATTGTGGTAAGTTTTCCCTTCTGTTTTCTTTCTCTTTTCTTTCTTTCGTTTTTGTTTATTTCACCTGAAGGCTGTTTTGTCCCTTCTCCAATCATGATTCGTATCAAGAAAACTCCATTATAAATTACTGTCTAGCATATAAAGTAACCTTGGATCAATGGTTAGGTCTTACTCTTACGTGTTTCAGCACCAGCATTGCTTTCAAATGTTAACTAATAGAACACCTTCAAATAAACTTGAGCTATGCTGATATGATGGCCAATTGTACAGATTGAAGTACGGTTCTTGGCCCTGTCTGCAGGCTGGCAGTGATTCGCATCCCGAATATTTGCCTATGGAGGTACCATATCCTTCTGTTGTACTTTAATTATTCTCTTTATGTTTAGTGTTTTATCAAAAAATGGTTTCAGGTTTGCAAGATCGTAGAAGGACAGAGATACTCGAAGAAGCTTAATGACAGACAAGTGACGGACATACTTAGAGCGACCTGTAAACGTCCCCAGGAGAGGGAGCAGAGCATCCGTGATGTACATCCTGACCTTTTTTCTTCTTCTCTGATGTTTATTAGAATTTTTTTTCTCTGTTGGAAATCATTTCTTCGATGATTTCCGATGTGCCACATATGGTTCTGCATAACAACTATGCTGAGGATAAGTGTGACGGAACACCTCAGATTAATCCGGTTAAAGTGTACTTAAGTCGTCTAACACGTAAGTTTACACTTTAAATGAGTCAACTCGATCGTCCGTCGGATCTCATCCGATAAACCACTTAACTCGGATTGAACAAAGCATGCTCACACGAAGGTGAGGGTTACAAAGATTATAACATTCCAACAACATTTAACATAGTACGACAATTTATTACATTAGAGTTTTGAAATTCAAATAAGTTTGTAAGGTTTCAAACAGCGGAAGATAAAATCATGCAGAAGCTAAACGTCGATACAAGACATCATGGCGAAGCTGACCATGACATCAATAACCCTTGTCCTCGTCATCCGAGGAGGGATCCCACTCGACCGTCTAACCCGGAGGGAGCTGGGTAGGCTAAATCTCACAAGCAGCAAACTCCTCAACATCTAATTTATCTGAAATTAAAGCCACAAGTAAGACTGAGTATACTAATACTCAAAAAGACTTACCCGACCGGTGGTTACTAGTCCACCAACTTGTAGACATGCAAGGTTTTTTGGTCGTGGGTTTATTTTTGCTAAAAGCAACTAAAGTTGGTCTCCTTACTTTCAAGTTTTAGCAGCAGGTTCCAGTAATATTAACCATTCTAGGTAAGCAACCTGTTCTAAGCAAGCATGTTGTATTTAATCATCATTATGTTCCACTTCTTACTTAGTGCAGCATAGCGATCAAGTAGTACCAAACTGTGAGAGGCAGACGATTCGAATCGAGTTTTTAAACCTTGCAAGGTGAATCTAACCCCATGACATATGTTACTACCGCAATGGGTTCACATATATCATGCCGTCCCCATCAATTTGCAGCGTCTATCCAGATCCCACTTCCCTTGGCATACAATGCCCCAACGGTCCCGGAACGACGTTGTACCGAGGCTGCACTTGTACCCACGTGCAGCCGCATGGAACCTAGTTCCAGAGAGAGCGGGAGAAAGGTCCACTCCAGTTCAATCAGGTATTAGATTTCCCCATCCCATACTAG
Organism: Setaria italica; assembly: GCF_000263155.2. Lineage (NCBI taxonomy): Eukaryota > Viridiplantae > Streptophyta > Magnoliopsida > Poales > Poaceae > Setaria > Setaria italica. The sequence continues at coordinate 2,602,055 of NC_028458.1, forward strand.
GCATGAGATTACTACTTTCAAATACTTGATCACGAACATCGACACAGTTCGACCTTAGAACTTTTCATTTAGACAAACGGGGCAAACCACCAATTTTCAAACATAAAGCATGGCCCCATCCGTCATCCTTATGGTTGTAACATAAGTAGACAAACAAATTCCTATAGCTTGTGAGTGACAGGAAATCACTCGACTTTTACCGTGTGCTATTTAGCATGGCATCTACTTGACTTATCATGCTAGTGTTTAGATCATAGGTACTAAGATTATGCAACTAAGTTTCCAAGCAATGCCTATCAATTTAAATGCACAAACATAACCAACAGAAATTTATTGCACAAGTTTAGAAAACCGGGTTATGCTCCGGGGCTTGCCTTCAAACTCAGAGGAAGTTAGCAGGTCTTCGGGAGCTTGTTCTTGCTCGAGCTCAACCTTCACGTGATTTAGTTCCACCGGGGGCTCTTCTTCTTGCATGGGGTGGAGCTTGTAGGTGCCGTCAGCGAGATTAATTTCTACACGATATGCACATGCAGATGATTTAATGATTCAAGCTTAACAAGTTTGAAAGGTATTTCATACATATAAACTTTATTTCTGAATGCTTTTCTGTACCTCTTTCAATTTATCTTGTTACTTTTACTACTACTTAAAGTTTCTTTTACTCATTTAATTAGGTTCATTTTCCAAATTTTGTTTCAGTATCCAAACAATGAGATACGACACTGAAAATTTAACAGTAGCTCAGGCATGTCATTAATAGGTTTCTGTAAAAATTTGGGGTGCATTGGATTAGTAAAAAAATAATTAAAATTATTTCATTATACTAAGGTAATAAGTACTTAACTATTTTTAACTCAAGTTGCACAGAGATTTTGTTGCTGCGATTTCAACAGTGAGTTATATGTGTGCACCAGAGGTTACAGTGCATTTTTTAGGATTTTTGGTGAAGGACATCTATTTTCCATATTTATTTATCATTTATCTTTTCATAAAAAGAAAAGTACATTACATAAATTTTCATTCTGTATTTCATATTTTTCTCAGCAACTACATTTTCATCAATGAGCTACTCCAAGTGGTTTAATATTTTTATCTGATAGGAACCATTACTTATGCAAAAAGTAAGATTCATAAATTGTTTTCAAAGATAAAACCTAAACAGGGATATAAATCTCTATGACAGTGTTCAAATCATTTTTCTAAGGTCAAGCTTACTGATACAAACTTATCAGAAGTGAGTTTGTAATTTTACCATTTTTCTGTGATTTACTAAGTATTTAATGGCTTAAACAAGAAATAAATTCTAGAGGCATATTTCTAGCAGTGACATGTGCAAAATTATTTTCCTTGAAACTACACAACTCAAGGATTCTGACAAAGTTGGTTTGGCATTTTTATCATTTTTCTACATTTAGTTATGCATTTTCAAACTTTCAGCCTTTTTAGATCTAGGAAAAATAAAGAAAACCGAGGTCATCTTGCAATCTAGCCCCTAGGTCTACGGTTTAATCGCGAAAGGGTCCCTGAAATCTTTCCACTTTCAAACATAAGTCTAGAACTTTATGGATAACCCCCTAGAACTTGTTTTCCCCAAAGCAATCAGATCCTTCCCCCTTTCTTCAACCTCCAGACAACATCACGCACAGCACAGGCACACATGGCGCACGGCACTTGGGGGACCGGCCGTGGCCCGGGGGGGGGGGGGGGGGGGGGGGGGGG
>NC_028458.1:2603909-2663964 GCF_000263155.2 Setaria italica
TCACCAGCAGGGCCGGCGACGAGGGACAGGCGCGGCACAGACAGGGCTCCACGGGCACGGCGCGCACGCCGGCAACATGGTCGAAATCGACTGTTGAAACAAGGCTTGGACGGCGGAACGGCGCGCGCCAGAGCATCTAGAGGTCACTGCGGTTCCATTTGAGGACGAGGGCCGCCGAAAGATGGGGCGCCACGGTGAAGTATTGACAACGGTTGGAAGCTTCTGGAAGTTTGGGGGAAACTTTGATTTTGGCCGGTGGGGTGGACGGCGGGCGTCGAGGAGTGGTCGAGGAAGGAGCCAAGGAAGTGGAGAAGCTTAGGGTGTGGGATATTGGAGGGGGATGGCTGGGGTACAGAGGATTTGGCCGGTGAACAAGAGGAGCTCGTGAGCTCGTCAATGGAGAAACGCGACTGGAACTTGAGGTTTGGGGGCAAAGAGACTTGGCGGAGGGGCCGTTTTGTGGCCGGGCGAGGAGATAAGGATGCCACGGCATTGAGGATAAGGACGACAGGCTTGCTCCCCGGGCATTGGTGGCAAGGCGAGCGCCGGTGCTTGAAGGTGGCGTGGCGGCCATGGCGTGTGAACGGAGCAGCGGGGCGTTCGCGCCATTGGGCTGAGCGGATGCGTGCTAGAGGGGGAAGATAGGTGCGGCACAGGACTGGGCGAGAGGGGCGCCGATGGGTCGCTTCACGCCGGCGATAGGGTGAGGCGAGCTCACCGGTGGAGCAACCACGTGGCGGCGGCGCTCTGGCGCACGGGTCGAGCGCGCTCTGACGTTCCAGCGGAACGTGACGTCGCGCGTCCAGGCCGGTTTCAAATGCCATTTTCTCGAGATTTTGCAAAGGAAGTCGAAATTTTCCCCAACTAAGAATGTCCTGAAGTCAAACTTCAAAACTTAGAAAGAGAGTTGGTTCGAATCTATTATAGATTTAAGAGATACAAGGCCTCAAAGTTTGGTGCAACGCCTAAGACTTAGCTGATTTTACAGTTTTGGGCTGAGTTGACTGTTTTGGCTGACTTTGACTCAAGTTTTGAAAGGCTTCAGTTGAGATTTGGTCCTGGGTCAAATAAGTGAAATTGTAGAAGACTCGTAGTACTCAAACTTTTATAAAGGTTCCAGCTCAAGTTTAGATAAAAATTTGTGAGAAAAAGAGCTGCCAAGTTGAGGAATTTCTCTGTTCCAGCACTTAAGTTTTTAAATGGAATTTGATTTGCTACTGATTTTAATTCTAGTTTTTGAACTCCTTCCTCTTCCATTTAGCAAAAGTTCAAATAAGCAAAGTTGTTTGTTTTGCAAAGTTCTACAACTCTTATTTTGCCCAAAATTCAAGTTTTTATATAAAATTCCAAGTTTTGAATTGCTTCCCAATTAAGCTTTAAAGGGTATTTTTGACCTTTCAAGAGCTTGGTTAGTTGCTAATTACTTCACTTAGGCTTAAGCAAGGTTAATTAAACTAGGGTTGTTACAATAAGTTTGCTCAGGAATTTGGCATCAAAGTCTGCAGCGACTTTGTGTCTGTTCCAGCCCGTGTGCTGCCTCCACCCTTGGTAAATTTGCTAGATTCCCTTTTTGTTTGCAAGAAGTTGATTGTCAATGAATCACTTTGTCGTTTAATTTTTTTTAGGAGTACTAAGTTTCTTTATTGTATTTCAGTTGAAATATCATGACTCTGGTAGGGAGAAAACTTGTGCCCCAAGTGCTGGACAATGGAACATGATTAACAAGGTGATTCTATGCTCTTAGCTAGAAATGTCTATATGAAGCTTGTTGAGTATTGCTTTAGTTGTCAATAATTTATTATGAAATTGTCAAGCATCATTGTTGACTGTTTGTGAAGCCTTCAGGAATTTGAGGGTATATGTCTTTTTGTTTGATGCTGAAACTATCAGTACCAATTATGTAGATCAGCCTTTAGATGTAAGAAAGCTTTCTTACTACTCTGTGTTTTGGTGCCCTTTTCCAGAAAATGATCAACGGTGGAACTATTGATAACTGGACTTGTTTGAACTTTTCACGCATGCGTCCTGAGGAGGTACAGAGGTTCTGTATGGATCTGACCCATATGTGCAATGCCACAGGAATGGTAAGTTGTCCACTACCTGTATGTGTTCTGAATTATGATGTGTTATGTGGTTATTCCAGGTAGTTTGCTATATATGACGGTTGGCTTATTATCATACCTGTAGAATGTCAATCCAAGGCCATTTGTTGAAGTCAAGTCAGCTGCTCCTAACCATATCGAAAATGCTTTGAGAGATGTACACAGGAGGGCCACACAAATGGCTGCCCAACAGGGAGCAGGAAATCAGCTACAGCTTCTAATTGTAATTCTGCCTGACGTTAGTGGTTCCTACGGTATGCACACAGTTATCTAGGTTGTACACAGCTTTGCAATTTGTTGGAATTTAAATAATATACTTATGACACTCTTACTTTTGCAGGAAAAATTAAAAGAGTCTGTGAGACTGACATCGGAATTGTATCCCAGTGTTGCCTGCCAAAGCATGCTAGCAGGCCAAACAAGCAATATCTGGAAAATGTTGCACTCAAAATCAATGTCAAGGTGAGATATATATATTCTTTGAGTAAAGTTTTTGTTTTGGTTCTTTCTTGCAGGAATGTAATGATTCTTTTCCTTGAGCAGGTTGGAGGGCGCAACACAGTTCTTGAGCGAGCCTTTGTACGCAATGGCATACCCTATGTGTCAGAAGTCCCAACAATCATCTTTGGCGCTGATGTCAACCCCCCCCCCCCCCCCCCCCCACCACCACCACCAGGAGAGGACTCCGCATCATCCATTGTTGCTGTTAGTTTCTTCTTATAACTGTCAATTTCTTAATTATTATTTAGTTTTACGATGTGCTCTTACAATGTGATAATCGTGCTCTTACATGGTGCTACTTTTCATGTTTGTTCAGGTGGTGGCATCAATGGACTGGCCAGAAATCACCAAGTACAGAGGTCTTGTTTCTGCTCAACCACACCGACAAGAGATAATAGAAGACCTGTTTACCGTCAGTAAAGATCCACAGAAGGGGCACAATGTTAATGGTGGCATGATCAGGTTAGTTGTGGTTGATCTGAGTAGACTTACTGTCAGTTCTCACATGGTTTATCTAATGAACTGACATGGTCTTGTTTGTAGGGAGCTACTTATTGCTTTCCGCAGGAAGACAAACCGCAGGCCATGTACTGCTTCATGAAATGGATGCCATCAGAAAGGTAACGATTCCCTGCATCATAGTTTGTTTGTCAAATATGGTTTGCGTCGCTATATGTTGATGGTTTGTGACTGTTGCTCCTTTTCTGTTTCAAGGCTTGTGCTTCTTTGGAGGAGGGATATTTACCTCCAGTCACCTTCGTAGTTGTCCAGAAAAGGCATCACACGAGGCTTTTCCCTGAGGTTCACGGAAGGCGTGATATGACTGACAAAAGTGGAAACATTCTCCCTGGTTAGTGGTTTTGGTGTAACTGCTATTGAGTACATATAGCTGATTCTTCTGCAAGCATTTTCTGATATGGGATTGTTTTGTGCTCTGTGCTTCAGGAACTGTGGTTGACCAAAAGATTTGTCATCCTACTGAGTTCGATTTCTACTTGTGTAGTCATGCTGGTATTCAGGTAATTATATGTCAGTACCTTGGTGCGCATTCTTTACCCAACATCATTATCGGATATTGAGTGTCAAAATATTTCTGTTACGGAACAAGTCGGCCCACCCATTACCATGTCCTTTATGAATGTGAACAGTTTGGTCCAAAATTGATACCTAATTATCCATTATGCGAGTATTTAGCAATTTAGCTCCCTGCACCCTGACTCTTGCATGTGGTACTGGATTGTGATTCACTCGCCCTTCTATCTTGTGGTGTCCAGAACTCAGCATTCCGGGGTTAATTAGTCCATAAGTCAGAGGCTCTGCAAAAAAGGATACCAATGCAATTCTATGTTTTCTGAACTGAGGAGAGCCGCTGTCCCTAAGGTGGTCGGTCTCCCTGTTGCTATTGGGTGAGTGGTGCACCAGAATCACAAATGTTCCTTTCAATGTATATATTATCTTGTCATTTTCAGTGTTTCTTTCTTCAGAAATTGCATTTTCAGTTACAGTGGGACCTTTTCATGCGCAATAGATTGATTGCAGCTGTACTTGTTGGCATCTGACCACGGTGTTAAGGTGTCTGCTAGCGCTTCTGAGTCCTCTGAAAACTGCAATGAGGAAGATGACAGGAATATATAAGAACAGTGGTTCTAAACAGTCACACCGTTACACGCATCATGAGTCCTCGGAGAGAGGAAGCATGTGTGTGCCTATGTGGATCGCTATTATACTTGGCCAAATTATTCCTTTGAATGGTATATCATCTTGTCATTTTCAGACCTTTTATTTAAAGTATTGCCATGTTCAGTACAGTGGACACCTTTTCGATCGCGTGCACTATGAATCGTGATTCTCTCGTTCTCGGGCTTCGAACACGTACCAATCAAAGAAAATACGCCTTGCATAAACAGAAAAAGGATCGCGTACTTACTGGTTTCATGATCATTCTATCATCCATCATATGTTTATACCATACATGGCCAAAGACAAATTGAGTTCATGTTCATGACTTTCGGCTGTAATTTATTATATTATTAATTAGTCCATTCTGTCGCCTACGGGTAGCAGATTGGAGAGCTGAGAAATCCTGGACGTCGGTTAGTTTTCGACGGCACGGATCCTACCATCCCCATCCTCGGCTCGGCAGCATCCGGCCCGGTCGTCAACCAAACAACCTGCTCCCCTGCGGGTTCCCCTGTTCGCCTTCGCCCCGCTGGTGGCATCTCTTTCCGCCGCCGAACCCTCCTCCGCCCGCGCCGCGGGTCCCTCCCTCCCTCCCTCCCTCCCTCCCTCCCTGATCCTCCGGCCACCGGCCGCGGCGCCACTCCCGGTCTAGAGGTGTTGGAGATCCGCCCGTCCCAGCGAATTTGGGAAGATGGCAAACATCCGTGCGCTTCTGGTCGGGTAAGATGTTAGATGCTACCGAGGAATTCGTGCGGATTGCGATGCGTGTCCGCTCGGCTATTTGCCATTTTTTTTCTAATGCTGATCTCCCGCAGCTTGTCGCGCGCAAGGGGTTCCTTAGCCGAGGCTGGGCGATGTGCTTCCTTAAGGTATAGCATTGCATATTTTGTCAATGGGATCGTTCAGTTTTATACTGTTGTGGAATCGTTTTGTTGGTCCATGTACTCGGTGCCGGCACCAATTTTGATACTAGGGTTAACTAGTTAGCTGTGAATGTGGATTAGCACATGTGTAGATTTCATGCTTTGATTATTTGCAATAGATGATTGTTGGAATTAGGTATTGAATTTGCAGTAATTAAGGAAGTATACCCAAAGGTTGCAAGTCCTTTAGTTTGTGATCACCTATATCTTTCTTCTGTACAATGTTTTTTTTCTTCTGAAGTACGATCTCTTTCCAGGCCATCACTCCTAGCATCAATGGTTGAACATTACAAGGTGAGTTCAAATTTTGATCCTTTTCATCAATCAAACTGCTACTTATTTAGCATTCCTATTTCAGGTTCCCTTGCCAACCCGTTGGTTCTCCTCAACAGGTATAACCACATGCCTCACATTGTTAATCTGATATGTTATAGATGGACAGACAAAAAAAAATATTTCAATAGTTTGACCCTGTAGCTCTGTTATCTTGTAAGTCTTTGAATTAATCTATCCATTGCTTTGCATAAACAGGAAAACTTGAAATATTTAAACCGCTAGCTTAAACTCGCGAAATTACCAAGTTTTATATGGTTTAGCTCTTATGTTTCTTGGTTGTCTGGCAATGTAATTTGATGAAAGAAAGTCCCTATGCAAATTAGTATGCTGTATTGGATTTTCTATGTTAACAAACTTATTTCTACGGACATGTTCCAGTCAAGAGAAATTTTCTAGGAACTATTATATGACCCTTTTTCACATTTGAAACGAAATTGTAACTAAAAACATGTACCAAAATATGCTGTTAGCATGTAGCAATCTATGGCACTATCGTTAATATGTTCTTATCTTTTCACAGGGCTTCCTCCACATCTGGTGGTTGGGATGCCAGCACTGTCCCCTACTATGGTAAAAACTTAATACATGTTGCAAGCTTTGTTTCTTTGTTCTTTATGTATATTCCATACTCTGACATAGTTTTCATTAGAACCAAGGTAACATTGCGAAATGGAGAAAACAGGAAGGAGACAAGGTTAGGTTTCTGCTAACTGATATTTCATTATACAAATATCCCATTCCCAAAATAGAATTTCTTATTTTTATCACTGTCAGTATCATTAAACACTCTATGTTGTTTGCAGATAGAGGTTGGTGATGTGATATGCGAGATAGAAACTGATAAAGCCACTCTTGAATTTGAAAGCCTTGAAGAGGGGTAATGTCCTGAAAGACAAGTTTCTCATTGGGTTTAAATCTATACTGTGGACTGCGAATATGACAGTTTCTGAGATTTGCCTCTAGAATTATGATTTTGCATTCCCAAGTTTACATTTTCTGCAAAGTATGCTCTAGACTCATGAACTGTCACTATGAAAAAAGTGCTTTCCATTACAATAATCTGTTCAGTGGTAGAACGTGTCACAATGCTTTAGGGATAGGTTGAATGAAACTTTTTCAATAGTTTTAGCTCTGACATTTTGCATTACATGAACCTCCCTGTATTCCTTTTTTACTGGAAAAATTCATTAACATTCTTGCAAACCTTGCTCATAGTTTATTTAGACAATTCTGGTCAATATAGTGCTCCAAGTCAAATCAGTGTAATGTGCTATACTTCTTTCCTTCACCTAAGAAATTACCAAAACTTTGCCGTTATGCGTCAATTACGTAGATTACTTAAGAAAGTTCCAGTAATTCCCGTGCAAGTCTATCAGTATGAAATACATTAAATGTTTAAGTTTTTAAATAATTGGCAGTAATAGAACACAGTTACTGTTTCATTTAAGTTTTTACTTGTCTTTATCTAATTTGTGTTTGGTCATAGTTTTATTCTTTTGGGACACCCTGTCTTTTCTTGTCATGAATGCTTTGTTAATTCTGCATACACCATTCTTGTTTAACCTAACCACGTTAATATCTTAGGTATCTGGCCAAAATTTTAGCACCTGAAGGTTCAAAGGATGTTCAGGTTGGACAACCCATTGCTGTCACGGTATAGCTCCATGACTGGTGGCGTCTATTTCCTTTCAACATCCATTTTAAATTTCTACTGATTGCTGTTTGTCCATTTAAGGTTGAAGAGCTTGATGATATTAAAAGCATACCAGCTGATACATCCTTCAGAGGTGAACAAAAGGAAGAGCAGTCAACAGAAAGTGCACCACAAACTGATGTAACTAGTGTGTCTGAACAAAGCTCAGTAGTGAGCCGAATCAGTCCGGCAGCTAAGTTACTTATCAAGGAACATGGACTGGATATGTCATCACTGAGAGCATCAGGTCCCCGTGGCACCCTTCTGAAAGGGGATGTTCTGGCTGCACTGAAGTCAGGTGCAGTTTCAAGCTCAGCCAAAGAAAAGAAGGCTCCAGCGGCACCTTCATCTCAGCCAACTCATGATTCCCAGGCTCAACCAGCCACTACTTCACAAAAGGCTGATACATATGAAGATATTCTGAATAGTCAGATACGTAAGGTACTCTGTTTAACTCTTTCGACTTTTGTAGATATTATTATAAATATTTTTAGTTATGTTACCTCGTGCATATAATAAACTTAAAAACTATAGTCTGAGATCAATCTAAGTGCTAATACCCAAGATCAATCTAAGTGCTAATACTCAAGCTTTCAGCGCCACACTGAACTCCTCCAGTCCGCCTACCATGCATCTAGCTACAGGTATTGTAGGATGGCCCAGAGCCCCAGAGTTTCTCACAATGAATCAATTTATTAATAAACTTCATGTTCTCTATATATATTATTTTAGATTAAAATCAAGGCTTCAACCTAAAAAATTGTAATATAAGTACTTCAAATATTTGCTGCTGGGGATGGATTCTGGAAATGTGTCATTCCATTTTATAGCCTGTTTCGTCCATTTATCTATCTGCTGGATATTCTGTGCATGATGTTTTTGATGAAAATGAACTTGGTCAGGTCTGTGCATTACACTTAGAATGTACACAATGTTTCAGTCTTTCAGAAGTGTCAACCTTTTTTTTTGTATCATGCAGGTTATTGCAAAAAGGTTGATTGAATCAAAACAGACGACTCCTCATTTATATCTATCCAAAGGTTTGTATCCATTCCCTGCACATGCTATTTTCTGATGTTATTGACATGATGATATAAGGTTTGTATCCATTCCCTGCACATGCTATTTTCTGATGTTATTGACATGATGATATGTGTTGCATTGTTCTCAGATGTTGTACTTGATCCCTTGCTCGCTTTCAGGAGCGAACTGAAAGGTTTGTAATTTATTTCCTTTTATTGGTTGTTTCAGTGATCAGATAAGAAAAGGGCCTTCTTTGCTCATGATTTTTTTATTGCAGAGCAACATGGCATTAAAGTTTCAGTAAATGATATCATCATAAAAGCTGTGGCAATTGCCTTGCGGAACGTTCCTGAAGCAAATGGTAATTCCTAAAGAATTAATTAAATATCAAATTAGGCCTCTGTTTTATTTTTACTCCAGATGTATGTTTGGCCTAAACGTATGAACTCCACAATGACTTCCCATTCTTGGGAAGCTTAATGATGACGGCTGCCCAAGTTACTGGACCGTGTTCTCTTTGAAAGGTAGCAGCGATAGCATCCCACTGACCTGCACAAATATGATTCACTGATTCATTCACATTTTGCTTGAATGGGTCATGATGAAGTTCATACACCACGAAGGGAGTTTGTGGATTATACACCTCAGTTGGATAGTACTCCCTCCGGTCAGTATTATTTGACGTTTCAGACAGGGATTTTGACTTGCATGTAGTTCTATGTGCTTGTCTGAAACGTCTATTAAAAGTGACCAGAGGGGGTATGAACCTAAGCTAGTATTAAATTAGATTAACATAGTATGGAATCCCCATAACCTGAATTTAATCAGCTTCACAATCATACTTTGGTAGTGTTTGTTCCGTGGTATGAAACATAGCCACATAGGATAGTCACTGGACGGGCAGCTTGGATGGTTAAATCATTGCCCAATCAAGCTTATACATTGATGTGTCCCCTTGTACATTGTACAAGTACTGGAGTAATGTGGTGAGCATTGCAGCCAACCATCGAATCTCAAGTTTAGCTTCTGCCCTGGTTACTTTGTTTCCCTAAGATCCTTTTCCAAATGTATATTGACTCACTTGACAAGCATAGTGCAAGTGGCAAGCAGCCATGCACATGTTGAGTGTTTGACTGGTGGTTGGCACTTTGGCAGATTCCAAGTAGAATACTACTGAGTATTCTAGTTTCCTATCCTAGGCTTCAAACATAGCTAGCCAGACCCTGTCTTGTTTTTTGGTACAGCTGAACATACATTCTGCTTTTTTGGTGCTCCAGTATAGCTCTCTTTAGTCTCCAACTCCACTTTTGAAAAAATGAATTATTTTTCATCATTTTTCAGCTTACTGGAACAGTGAGAAGGAAGAAGCCCAAAAGCATGATTCAGTTGATATATCTATTGCTGTTGCCACAGAGAAGGTATGACTATATCACTATAAGAATGCCAAAAAATTATTGTTAGTGTATCTTTGGTGCCTCTAATGATTGTCTTTTCTATTCTAGGGCCTGATGACTCCAATTATAAGAAATGCAGATCAAAAGACTATATCAGCAATATCCTCAGAGGTATAAGAATGTTCCAATATTTTATATGTCCGAATGCTCTCACGGCTATTGATCAGAGTCATGTAAATGTAGCTCTTGCCATTAGCAGCCATCAAGCTTGTATATGGAAGCATTAAAATTGCAAAACCTTGTGGTCAACACTTTTCTAAGAAAATTTGTATTTCTGTGCTTAAAGGAATTTTAATTTTCAATCATTGTATGTCATGGTTTTCTCCATTCCTAATCACTCAGGTTAAGCAGCTAGCTGAGAAGGCAAGAGCTGGGAAACTTGCACCTAATGAATTTCAGGGGGGGACTTTCAGGTAAATGATGTCTGCCTGTTTGTAATTGTTCTTCAGGGAATCCTGCACATTGTGACGTTCCGTATTTTGACATTTTTACAACTCATGCATGCAGCATCTCAAATCTTGGGATGTACCCCGTGGACCATTTTTGTGCGATCATTAATCCTCCACAGGTTGCTCCCACTCTCACACCTCTTGTCTTCCCTAGTAAAGTGATCTGTTGAATTTGTACTGATGATTCCTATTCATGTCTTCTGTCAGTCCGGTATCTTAGCTGTTGGTAGAGGTAACAAGGTTGTTGAGCCTGTTGTGGACAGTGATGGTATGTTTCCTCGACATTGCGCTTTCCTGCTCATATCAATTGTGGACATAATATTAATCCATGTGACTTTTGTCCAGGAAATGAGAAGGCTGCTGCAGTTACAAAAATGAGCTTGACGCTGTCTGCTGACCATCGTGTGTTTGATGGGCAAGTAGGAGGTACTGATTCTTTTTTCGCTTTTGTATTTGTTTCCGCTATTATTCTTTTTTATTTGTGTTTGGTTTCCCTATTACTCCCTTGTCTAATTCACCTCTTTGCACGGGGGACAGGCAAGTTTTTCACGGAGCTGGCATCGAATTTCAGCGACATTAGGAGACTGCTACTGTAAATGGAAGGAGGTGGATGTCGTGTTTTGAAGAATTCTTTGTGGCAATGCTGCTCAAGAAAAGAGAACATTGAGATGCAACTCGGGGCTCAGTTGCTTGATCGACAGCCCATACAAAAGTAACCAATTTTGTAATAATTCTAATAAGAAAGAATTAGCACCTCCAGAGTGTTTTTTTCCCTTTTAACGTTAGTTGGGAGGAGGCAAGGCATGTCCTGAGAATTGACAGATACGGTGCCACATTTCATGTTTAACGTGGTTCTGCAACATTGATCCTTGATGAGGTTTCCTGCGTCTTAAGCAGATCTCGTGTTTCCTGTGGATTTCTGGCGGAGACATTAGATGGACTCAGCGCATTTTGTTCATGATACATGGAAGTAATAACAGATTGGTTAACTCTTCACTTTCTTCATCTGTATAGACTATTGTCATCTGGTTTTGCGAACCGATCTGCTGCAGTAGCGTTCGATTTTTGCTGCTGTTGCTGTTATTGCTATTCCTACCGTACTCGTTTTGAATTTTTTAAATTCATAAATTTTACTATGCATTTAGATATGTATTATGTTTTCATAATAAAAGATAAGGATTTAATTTTTTAAATTTATAAATTTTACTATGCATCTAGATATGTACAATGCATCGGCATCTAGATATGTACAATGCATCGGCATCAATGGGGCGCAGTGACGGCAAGCTGCCACTGGCAAATCCACTGATCTCACAGTGTGCTGCAAGGCAGCGCCGCACCAGCACGCCCACGTCGGCCCGACGACACCAAAATGCTGCGGGGGGGCTGCCGTAAGTCCGAAACCAAACCGCGAATCGCGATCTCAGCGGCAAATTCAAAATCCACAGCAGCCAGAATCAAACCCGCCTGGCGAAATCCACGCGGCGCAGCGGCAGGGCAGGCGGAGGCGGAAGCGCGCGATCGGGCTCGACCCTTGCCCAGTTGCCCGCCTTCCCCGTGCCCCCCGCGACGAAGAACGAGGAGGAGTAGGCTCGTGCTCGTGCACGTTTGGGGTCTCGATTCATGGCGCTGCGGACGGCCGGGGTGGGAGCGCGGCGTGGCGGCGGTGCGATGTGGCGACGCTAGCTCTCCGCTCCGACCGCGCCCTCACGCTGCTCCACGTCGATTCAGAGGTATGCGGCAGCCCTGCGCTTTCGGTTTCGTGTTGGGTCGCTGATCGCGTGGTAAATTATCTTGACCTAGCAACTAGCATCGTGATCCCAGTTCGCGGGCTGAGGGTTTTGTGGCTTTGTGCACTGCCTGGTGTCTGGAGCCTAGGTGATCTGGAGAACTCGTCCAAATAGAGTCACATTCAGCGTCAGCGATCTGACTGCTCGATCCTGATAAAATTTCCCATTGGTCGACTTGAGTTGAACCAGCACCAGAACAATCTTATAATTTTCTCGCGCACTATTAGAGCACATGTAATGATTTGATTTCGTGTTATGAGGTCACTGGAACTTAGCAAACTGACTTTGTACAGAGGCGAACCTTAATTTTGGTATTCAATAATCACCGTCGCCACCAAATTTCGAGTTGGGAGGACCATAATAGCTGGAAATTAGGATTGTGACTTACATCTAGCTGGTTGAGGTTTTGGCTTTTAACTGCAGCTTGCTGCCAGTAAGAGACAGAGTGGACTTGTAATAAGGATGTGCGCTATTCTGGAAAATAGTGAACAAAAAAGGAAGATGATGATAAGAAACACTCAAGAGACTCCAAGCTCTTGTACACACACAGCATAATCAGGCTGCTGACACCTGCCTTAACAATGATGGTGTTGTTTTGCTTGGTCGACCTGCTGCAACTTTCTGGGCGTGATGTCCTCACTGAGTTCTAATGCTTGACTTCCAATATGATGTATTGGGCTTCACATAGTCAGGGAGCAAGTCTGTGGAGTACCATTTGACCAAATGATCATGGTTTCTTTTGATGAGAGCAATCAAATCACTTGGGCTCACTCAGCCAAATTATTTTGGAAGTTTTTTGTTCATGCTTAAAGTTAGTCTGTATTCCTAATAACAGAAAAAATCTTCATAGCTCATCTATGAGAAGTTATAAGTATTTCCTCAAAAGAAGTAACAATTCTCACAGCATCGCTCCTTTTAGCTGAACGTTTTAGTTACTTTCCATTTGCCATGCCAACAGGGGCCTTTCATAGTGTACAAGAACTTTGGGATTGGACATTTAAGATTATAAGTTCTCCATCCATCTCTAAATTTCATTTGTTTCAGGCTGTACAGGAATAAGGGTCTGAAATAGAGAAAAATAGGGGCTTCAGTTGCAAAGATTGAACATGAATATGAAGTCCTAGCTGCTATCTCCTAGTTTTCAGGAACCTCTCATTCTGAGATTACTAATTGTTAGTCCATAGGTCGGAGACTTACAGGGGGGAAAACATGAGAGATGAAACTGGTTAGATTGTCATTACTTAATATTGTTCGTTTTCAATGGATCTCATCACCAAGCAGTAGTCATAAATGTCACAAGTAGATGAAAGTTGAAATACCATTCGTCTATTACATGCTTGACTTGAAGAGGTTGCCTTCCTGTCTGGAAATGATAAGATCTCATATTCTCACTGTTGCTGCTGGATAAGTGACAACATCTCAACTATGAAGAACAGTTGTTCCTTCGCAAGTACACTAGTATTTAGAGTTGATTAGGGACCCCCACTCTCGCACAGGAACACTACAAGGAAATATATCTCCCGTCGTGTCATTTTCAGTTCTTATGCTAGAGACCTTTTCGTGTGTGATAGTAGATCACAGCTGTACTCGCTACCATGTCTATTTCTGAGTAAAGGCTTGCTCAACTACAATCTGTTAGTCCTTATCCTGTCGCCATCAATGTTGGCAAGAAAATGGATGATATGGTTGTAGAACTCGAAGCCTTTTCCTCAGCAATTCTATGTTTTTCGTTGACAAGGGGAATATCTTAGAATTTTGGTTTGTTATAATCTGTGCTGCTCAAATTTTCATGGTATTTAGTAACCTGCTTGGTTATTGCTATAGAAATTCTGTCTCCCCTTGTCAGGAACTTGTATGGGCAAGGTCCAAGGTGGTGCAGCCTCCAGCCGGGCTGGAGAGACAGAGAGACAAATGGGGGACCTTATCCTATGCCACCGCATGTGCTTTCTGAGCTTCTGTTCTGGTACAGTGAAAATGTTTCATATCCTTTGATTCCTTTCTTATACAGAGACCAATTGTATACCACGGTCAGTGAATTTTAACTTATTTCCTGTGCCAGAGTGTAATTTACTCCCACGAGGGTACCCGAGTCGTTTTCCTCTTGGTCGCACCCCAAAGATGCAGGTTGATGGATGTATTCCAGACTCCAGGAAGGTACCACATCTGTCTCCATCTCCGATACTAAGGGCCATGACATGGCTTATTCATATGGTTTTATGCTATAATAATCCCCTCCACCTTACTGTCCCGTATGCGTTGTGCCTGCACAATCAATCACAAAATCAGAGTCGGCTCAAAGAGCCTTTCCTTTGTGTCCGTTTCCACAAACTGTATCTGCATCTTTGTTCTGCCAAACGAACCATTTGCTACAGCTTAAATGTAGCTCTCACATTTCTCACTAGCTGCCCCCAATGGATTAGGCCCCCATTATGATCTGTGAGTAGTGTGTGCCTCTGTGGGCAACCTCGGCACATGAGTGGCCTCACGAACCGTGAACACGTGGGGTCCAATGGGCCCATGCATGGCCTCCTCGTCTCGCCACGGAAAAGGTGCATAGATGATGGATGGAGCAGTAGTGCAGTACCGACGTACTAGGGCACACCATATAATCTCTTCTTGGAACCTAGAGAAGAACACTTGATGAAGTAGCTTGGATGCTGGCCCCCTAGCCTCGGCAACTTCTTGCTTCACGGGCAAGCGATATAATAGTGTACTGCCGTTATGTGCCTTGTGGTTTTTGCTTGTTTTACAGTTTGTGTTGCAGTGGAGAGCTACCTGGTAGGCTGATATAATTCCTCATTGAGCTCTCTAATCTCCCTTTTTCTTTTGTTATGGCATTATAATCTCCAATTAATATGTAAAACATTTTTGTTGAACCTTGGGTCTCGATGAGTAATTGAATAAACCTTTCAAGCCGTTCTGGATCTCAAGAATTCCCAAAGTGGACTTACCATTGTTTTAGAGCTTTCAACTTCGGTCCCAGGTATAGCCGTTTAGGTTGATCGTTCATCAGCCTGTGTCGAGTTCAGGGCCGTGCTCAAGTACGGGAATGTTTGCTTCCTCACTCTACCTGGTTAAATTTTCTGGAGGTCCGTAGTACATGCACGAAAACACTTTTGGTAGGAGTGACCCCACGCACCGCCAATTATGCTTATGCCGCCGGTGCCTCGTACAAAGGCACGAGCCATCATTCTGTTCTGCGTACCCGCATACACACAAGGGGAGCTCTGAAATAAGCAGAGCCTAGCTAGACCACCGTCACGCGTTTCTTCTCTGGTAGAATGTGCCTTTCTAAACTAGGGCAGTAGACCAGATGACCTAATCATGTTTATGGTTGGTAGGTGATTTGTTTCTTTCAAAGAATGTTTCATGGAGCCATTAGACGTGATAAGGTCGTAATAAATACCACGAGGTTGATTGTGTGGATTAAACCCGAGAGTGATTTGTGTGCCATCATACTCATACACGTCTCTGTCAAGACGTGCATGTTGTAGTGCAGCCGGGCAGCAGCTGTGAGCAACTATCAACACTTGAACATGGCTGACTGCTGTCTGAGTCATACCTCGAATCCAATTGGATTTCCTAACTAAAAAGAAAAAAAAATGGTTCCAACAATAGAGTAAGAGCACGCTGCCGTGCCCTCAATCATGTATTGCGTGAATTTTTGATCTGAACCATAAAGTGGCATTAGTCGTGGTGAAACCTTGAAAAAGCTTGCCTGTGTTACTGTTTACCTACCTAGCATAAGTCGGACAAGCCTGCCAGCTTTGCTCCTCCACCACTGACAGCAGAGCATGTGATAACGGCTTTGAATTGTGCGTGCCCATGACCCGTCTCCTGTTCGCGCCATTAGCTGACGTGGTGTGAGTTCCCCATTACCTGCAGCATCTGTACGCTGTCTTGTCCGTACCCTGGCATCACCAACGTCATTTTCAGAATTCTGCATTTCTTTTCTAAATCGATTTTTTTTTCTCATTTCAAACGATGGTTCGAACTTCCAAAGGCCCAGCTCCCATCCGTGTACATCCATGTGCCTTGCGCTTTGTACACCAAGTGAAGTGAGCTCCATTTTTGTGCCGCACAAGCTGGACCTCAAGTGCGGTGGTAGTGAGTGAGATAGGACAAGGCATGATTCGGTTATTGTAGTTGGGAGCAAGTGACCATATTTGTAGTATAGAGCATCTCGTCTCACTGGCCTTTACGAACCGCCTTTTTCCGGTTCGGAAGAAATAATAGAAGTATGAAAGGAAGAAGAGAAAAAAGGCGTCTTTCGAGTGTTTGCGCATGAGCAAAAGGCGACGGCTTTCTCGTCAGGATGGATTCCATCTGTTTGCTGCGGCGGTCTGTGCGCTTCAGCAAATATATCGTGCCAAAACAATATCCTAGCTACAGCTAAGTAATCATTAGTTTCAGGAAAAAAAAGTTGCTAATCATAGTTTCAGGGTAAGTTGGAACGCACAACAAGTTAACAACAAGTCACCGCCGTGAAAAGGCTTTTCACTGCTACCAGTGGTGCCGTTGGCTCTGCTGACCAGAAACATCCACAGGTTTGTCCCAGTCCCAGCTAGCTCCTCCTAATGCAGGGGCAGCAGCACGGTTTTCTTTTTCTGAGAGGAGAGGAGGACCGCACGTATAAATCTGGCACAGGCATGCCTGTGCCCAACAGGATCGTGGTATTTTTACCCGTTACCAAGGCCGTAAGATCCAGTCAATCCCGGCCGTACGCGGACCCGATCATGGCAATTGACCATGCAACCAGGCAACCAGACAAACCAACCTCGTGGCAGGCAGGGGTCAGCAGTCAACAGTATAATTACCGTCCCCAGGTTTTTACCAGAGCTTGCTGCTTAATCTATCCGGTTTAAGTACCGATGCCGTACCAGACTGAAGACATCCGAGCAATGTCTGGAGCGAGCACAGTTAAATACGGGTCCATCGGTGCGCTTAAGGACAGAATTTTTCTGAGCTCGTACGGGCGCTCGCCGGTTAGTGGATGCTACGCTAGCATCGAGTGTACTGGCGGTGCGAGATGGCCACTAATCTACCGGGTTAATTTTGGGGCTGCCACCCGCTGCCAAAAATGCCCCTTCGTCTTTTTTGTTTGCGTGCGGTAAAATCATCATGAGTCAACAGAAAACCCAGCGGTAAATCACTAGTAATCACGGCCCGTGACGCGGCTGCTTTCTGTAAAGCGCCGCCACGGGCTAATCACTTTGTTAAGCTAAGCAAGCAAAGCCCTTTGCTCGCTTGCATGCGTGCGCCCGGGAAAGGGAGGGAGGGATCGCCCGGATCCGATGCCGCGGGCGCGCCGCGCACACGCTCTCGCCTCGGCCAGCACCAGCACGCTGCGCCGCGCTCACGCGGGTGCGGTCGGTCACGCCGCGCGCACGCGTGGCCCCACGCCTTTTGAGGGCCCCGCCGAGCAGTGGGTGGGTGCGGGTTCTCTTTCTCGCTGGGCGAGCGCGAGGGCTCCAGCCCACGTGCCGCGCAGGGGTGGTCGGGTCGTCGGGTGGGCGAGGTGAGCCTGCCCTGAGCGGAAGCCGACGGGTTGCGTCGCCGGGCCCCGAGGTGGTGCCGCATGGGGCAAAGCTGGCGGGTGGGCCCGAGTGGGACCCACGAGGAACCCGGATAAAGAAAATTGCTACCAACCGCAGTACCGCACACACGCCGCCCGGACAAACACCAGAGTGCCGACGGTTTTCAGCGCACGCCAAGAGCATGAACGGCGGTCAGCGGCTGACCTTAAACTGGTCTGTACTACTCGCCTGCAACCGGAAGAGACTGATTTTAGGATGCCTCTGTCCTCACACAAAATGTCGCAAGACCTCGTAATCATCATTTTGGATAGATGAATATGAAAATAAATTCAATCGTTTCAATTGACCGATTTGAAAAGTAATAGAAAATATGAGACATTTTAAAATAAAAAATTACATTGTTACTACTTGTTACAGCCACCGTTTGAATGTTCATCTTTGGTGGAGTGATGAGCACACGGAGATTTACTTTTAAAGCACTCGTTAATTTTGATCCATGACTAATTGGAAAACATAATATTGCTATTGAAATGACAGGGCATGCATAATTTCATAATCCAAATGTTTTTATACCTCCAACCAAATTATAACAAATCTAATTAGCATTAAAAAATATATTATGGTCGATCATTTATTTTAGATACCGCTATTTTTATTTACACTGACGTATTCATCGTACTTTATGCAAACACTGCATAAACACTAATCAGCATCGAGAAAATTATCTTACAATAGAAAATATTTTATGAAGGAGTATACTACAACTACAAATATTGAGCCCTTTTCCGCTAAATCCCAGCGCTGGCCGTTGGAAAACTTTCATTACCAGCATTGATCAGATCCCAGGAACAAAAAAAACCTTCGATGCCATCACAGTGCCCACAAACCAGTGGGATCGGTCCCCGGTTTTGACGTTGCACGCCGGGTGTCCCTAATAATTTCCGAATCATATAGGGGTATTTTGGTCCATCAGCAGAAACTCGGAAATGGGAAAAGTAGCAGCGAGAGTGCTCGTCAGTCTTCACTGTCCACTTGTTTGCAAGCGCTAGTAGTGCGGCTCCGCTCCCAACCGAGACGACGAGCCGCCCAAGACGAGGAGCCATTTACTCCCACTCCCAATCCCACCACGCACCCGCATTGTTTCAAAAATTCTCGAATCGGCCCTTGGTGGCAGCCCCCTGGCCGCCGGCGACTGCGGCGAGGGGCTCTTCTGGTGAAGGGGGCCGCTTTGCTTCGCTGCAAGCTCGCCGTAGGGAGGGGGAGGAGGAGGGTGTGACGAGGAGGAGGGCAAGGCAGGCGGGGCAGCGGTGGAGGTGCGAAGACTGAAGAGGCGCCGCCCATGGACACCGCGCGGGGGGTCGCGTGCCTTCTCGTGGCGGTGATCTGTTTGTCGTGCGCCGCCGCCGCCGCTGCGAGGACGCCGGCGGCGAGGATGCATCGCCACCTCAAGCGGCTCAATAAGCCGGCCGTGAAGAGTATCGAGGTGCGTCAAGTTGTTGATTTGTTTCCTTTGGTTTCCCCTTCTGCGGAGGTGTGTCAAGCCGGCCGTTTTGCTGCTGCTCTCGGTAGATTTGAACTGCTTGCTTGGTAAAAAATATTTTTCTTCCTTCAGGAGATTTTCCATAGATAAATTAGTGCTTTTTTAGCTCCATTTGGGACACCTGAGCAAAGCTCAAGCGAGGGTATGGTTGCATTCTTGGCTAGTCGTTGAGGCTGTACTCTGATTCGATAAAAGATGGCTTTTGGGACTTCTTTTGTGGTTGTTCCGGAGGGATTTCGCTTTCGAGCTAATCTCTCTCTTTTCTGCATGCTTTGTGATTGTTCTTGTGTGATTTGTGAAGTTGTTCTTTCTAGCTTGACTTGGCCATTCTTCTTCTTTCGCAGAGACTGTCAAAGTAATCCTTTTGCTATAGTGCTCTGTTCCAGTTCTTATCCCAACTCCCAGCTCCCAAGTACTACATCTAATTCAGTTGTTTGCGAATTGCAAATTGAGCAGAGCCCAGATGGGGACATCATAGACTGCGTGCACATCTCCCACCAGCCAGCGTTTGATCACCCGTACCTCAAGAATCACACTGTACAGGTAAGTTACCTTGCTTCTCTTGGTAACCAAAACCAGGATCTTGTTGGATTGTTGCAGCTAACGCATTTTATGCTTTGCAGATGAGGCCGAACTACCATCCGGAGGGCCTGTACGACGAATCCAAGACCAATGTGGCCTCCACCAGCAATGGCGAGAGGCCTATGGTACAGCTCTGGCATCAGAATGGGAGGTGCCCGGTAGGCACCGTCCCCATTAGGCGAACGAAGAAGGACGACCTGCTCAGGGCAAGCTCAATGCGGCGGTATGGCAGGAAGAGGCACACAACAGCAAACCCAATGTCGGTCAATCCCACCATGCTGAACGAGGGTGGCCATCAGGTACCTGCTCATATCACCCATGTTATGAGGACTTGATGTGGAAGGAGGTATATAGGTGAGCTGATGTACTGTGATGCTCATAACTCTCGTTGACAATTGCAGCATGCGATAGCGTATGTTCAAGGTGACAAGTACTATGGCGCCAAGGCGACCATCAATGTGTGGGAACCCAAGATCGAGCAGCCTAACGAGTTCAGCTTGTCCCAGCTCTGGATCTTGGGGGGATCATTCGGGGAGGATCTTAACAGCATTGAGGCTGGATGGCAGGTAGAGAAAGACCCACAGCCCATGAGCTTCACATTCATAATCAGTGTCGAGTAAATGCAGCACCGTTTTAGCGGTTGGGAGCCCTGCTGCAGTGCACTGTGCTTTATCACGAGCTCTGAAACACTTGTGTTGCTTTGCTACATCAGGTTAGCCCGGACCTCTATGGGGACAACAACACAAGGCTGTTCACCTACTGGACCGTAAGTTTTGAACATTTCTAAATGAACATTCTTGAAATATGCAGTTATGCGCTGGCGCTTGCCTTGTTTCCTTTATTGTTTGACACACCTGATTGTTTTGCTATCTAATATTCTGCAGAGTGATGCATACCAAGCAACAGGGTGCTACAACATATTGTGCTCAGGGTTCGTTCAGATTAACAGCGAGATTGCCATGGGCGCCAGCATCTTCCCAACCTCAAGCTACTCTGGCTCCCAATATGATATCAGTATACTGATCTGGAAGGTGAGCAAGTAATTAAACTAGTAACTTACCACATGCCATGCCTAGTACGTTGAGAATTATCAGAGACATGCAGAGAATCTTTAGCCCACTTGCTGTTATGCTCGTACTCGCGCTCCTCCTTGACTGGTGAACCCGTACCTGGGGCTTTGAAAATTGGTTTCCTCCTCACCCTGTGGTTATCATACTCCTTTCCGCGACAACCTTTCTTTCTTATCGCTAATGATTACTCAACTTTTGATTTTTCAAAAGAAACAACCATTGCTACTTTTCACCTCAACGAGCTAGTGGTATTCTAAGTGCTGAGATAGAAAGTGTAGTATTGTTCATTTCCATTGAGCATGGGTAATGAGTGCATGATTTGCATGCTAGAAGAACATGAATGCATCCACATAGTGTATGCCCAACGGTTACTATTCCCTGATACTGAAATCTAGCTATGTCGATGTGAATGATGTTTTTGTATGTTGATACATTACTTTTCCAATGTGTGCCCCTGCTATATTAATCTCTTCTATATATGTGCATTTTACATCTGTGCAGGACCCAAAGGAGGGCAACTGGTGGATGCAGTTCGGCAAGGACTACGTGCTGGGCTACTGGCCGTCGTTCCTCTTCTCGTACCTGGCGGACAGCGCGTCGATGATTGAATGGGGCGGGGAGGTGGTGAACTCACAGCCCGACGGTGTGCACACCTCGACGCAGATGGGCAGCGGGCACTTCCCGGAGGAAGGGTTCAGCAAGTCGAGCTACTTCAAGAACATCCAGGTGGTGGACAGCACCAACAACCTGAAAGCCCCAAAGGGGCTGGGCACCTTCACCGAGCAGTCCAACTGCTACGACGTGCAGAACGGCAACAATGGCGACTGGGGCACCTACTTCTACTACGGCGGCCCTGGGAGGAGCTCCAACTGCCAGTAGCAACTCTGAAAGTGTAGCCGCGATTCAGAGTGTAATACACCGTCGCAAGCATCAGTTTTCTCGTAGCCCTAGATCAATAGTGTGTCATGTGAATGGGGTTCTTTTGTTGCTGGTGTGTAGTAGTTTCTCTCTCTGCTGAGTTTCTTCTCTTCTCTTTCTTTTTTTTTTCTTGTTAGTGCCAAGATGGCTTCTGAAGAGAAGCATGGCATGTGGTGGTGATGTGTTGCCCTTATGGTGGCCTACCTCCTTTTCCTATATGGTAGATTCACTTGTCCTTGTGGTTATGGGCTGTGCTCCTTTTTTCCACCCTTGTCACCTTTTTTTCACCTTTGATGAATGTCAGTGTGGCGCACCGAAAGGTGGAATGGGCAGAATTCAGATTTAGGTCAGCAGCTTTGTGTGCCATCTGATGCTGGTACAAGGAAAAAGCATGAACTGTTCAGCAAATTGCAGCTGTTTTGCCACAGCAATTAGATGTCTGGTTTGCTTAACAACCCTAACCTCGTGTGCATGGTCTGGTGGGGTTTGGAGAAAGTAACGGGTATTGCATATGGTTGATAAGCCAGGGTGCCGGGGATGGTCGAATTGACAGATACTCCCTTCGTTCTCTTTTATTAGGATTATTTTTAAATCTGAAAAATTCTCTTTTGATAATCTTATTTCAGTGTAAGTGTCCATCCATTTAATATATATCTCAGGATTGACGTGTGACCCTTCATTCCTCCACAGGAGATTGGCTATATGGATATTGAAGTTTGAGTGAGATTGGCTACGTGGGTACCAAGAAGTTTGAGCCTCATTGAATCACTTATTTATAAGGAATAACTAATGGTATGGTTATTTGCAAGGAATAACTAATGGTATGATTAAATGAATGATAAGTAAGATTATCTTTCCTCGTCCATTGTGCTAGGACTATCAAATAGAATGGAAGGAGTAGTTTGACCATTCAGGTGGTTATGGTCACGCGAAACGTGCACACGCTGGTCGCTGGAAAAGGTTTTGTGGCATTGTGGGAACGGGACAGGTTCCACGTCATTCATCCTGTTCTTGACCCGGTGCGTCGACGAACCTGTGGATCAGCGGTTAACTGCCAATGGCTCCAGAATGTGCACTCTACACTTGGGAGATCACGGCACGTACTGCACATTTTGATCCACGGATTTGAAGGCTTGTAATTTCACAGCTTCGCTCGTGCACTGTAGCACTCGCTGACCGCATCAATCATCATCGTCTGCGGGAGACTGTGTTGCGCAGTCAAGGTTAGGAAAGAAGCAGCCGGGGAGAGGTGAGGCGTGAGGCGTCGCTGTCGACAGCAGCTTGCCAGAAATCTTTTGAGATGGTGCAGTCGCAGAGTGGAGGCCGGCGAGCCCATGCCCGATGCCCGGCAGGCAGCAGTACACCCATCGATCCTGGTTTGGTTTGGCCTCAAGCCAATAATGACGATGGTTCAAAAGGTATCCATGACATATCTTTTTTTATCTGCCAATACTGTTCAAGCAAATGTAGATGCCTCGTGCATCATCTATCGCTAAAAAAACCGCCTCAATTTATTACTAAAATAAAATCAGGGGAATGAGAACCTGCTAACTATAAAACCTGATGAGTAGATAGATTCTACCATAAGGAATCTGATCGAGCGACCGTTGTCTTTCAAAATTCTCTTGAATTGTTATCCATTTGAAACCCTAAAATGGATAGGAGGACTTCAGATGCATTTGTGGCAAATAGGAAAAGCCAACAAAAAACAAAAATCTAACTCCATGGTTAAATCGAAGTGGAAGTGTGGAACATGTTTGATTTTTCGCGAATAAGATGAAGGTAAGAATTTGACTTGCTTTTGAAGGCATCGGAGTGAAAGTGCTTCTAAAGATTAAAAAAACCCACCCAAGCCATACTTCTCATATGCGTGGACTTGCCGTAGGAGTTGGTCAGGTTTTATGATGATGATTCACTCATATTTAAATGGTTTGTCCTCCTACGAGACAAGTTCGGTTGAACAGCAGTGCGTGCCGCATGCGCCGTCACTTGTGCACGCGAATGAATTGCTGTCACGGATTCGGAATATTTAACTTTTTTCATAGTTATTAATGATCTGTTCAAATAACAGTTTTAGAATGGTTCCTATTTTTTTTACCACTGGCGAGAGAATGTTACATTACTTTTTTTCATTTTCAACATATGGTCATGTCAGTGTTAAGGATGACGTGAAGATGAATTTGCCCCTGGTTATCTTCTTCTCCCGGCAGCATAGCAAGTACAGCAGCAAAGCTGCTCACATGGATCTCTACCCATTCCTATTCTAACCGGCAGCAGCAGCAAGCTGCTCCCATCGGTCTCTCCCCCTCCCTATACATTGTAACAACCACGAGCAAGCACCGTACCAGAACCATATATATACTCTCTCCTTTCTATCCCATCGATTCAAGCAGCAGTGCCACCACTCCATCTCTTCTCTCGAATCAGCAAGAACCAGGGTGACCTGCTCCCAGATCAAGTCGCAGAGGGTGTGGACGCCGGCATCAACATGGAGAGGCGCGCTAGCTGGTTCAACAGGGTCTGCAGAGCAACACGCAACACATCGTCAGGAACTCCGGTGCGCGCGACGCAGCCTGCATGACCTCGCTCTAGACTGTAGACGAAGGATTGATTCCTCTCTAAATATTAGGTAAAGACATATATATTAGGTAAAGACATATTCCAAGACATGTTCAGTAAAGTTTGGGAATCTTTTTGCAAAATAGTCAAGACGTATTCCAAGGACTGCGGGTTGATTATGAAAAAGTTTAGACTTTTTTGCAAAATAACCACGACGGTTGGAATAAACAACCGCACTTTAATATTAGGTAGAGCTTTGATTTGAGCATGAATATTTTCGAACCAAGGTAGTATTTGCAAATGAACATTGCTGTGTTGGCCCCGCGAGGCCGAGGAAGCCGCACAATGCCCAAACTGAGTGCGGGCGTGTCCAGTCCGCCACCGCCTGGACCTTCTGACTGTCCATCGCCATGCTGTCGGTGAACACCACGTGTCCCCGTGGGTACGCCGAATGTACACTTGGGCACACTTAGACAGCTTGAGGCGGAGTTCGTGTTGACAGAGCATGTCGAGGACGAGACGGACACGTCATAGGTGATCCGCCTAGGTCGTGTTGTATATCATATGTCGTCAAAGAAAACGAGCACAAATTGACGCAAGTACCGCCGAGGATGTCGTTCATGAGCGCTTGGAAGGTGGTCAGGCGTTCGACAATCCGAACGGCATCACAAAGAACTTGTAGTGTCCCTGGTGAGTCCAAAAATCTATCTTCTCCACATCAGCAGTGTGCATGCGCACCCGGTGATACCTGGAGCAGAGGTTCATCTTGGAGAAGTAGCGCGCGCCATGGAGCTCATCCAAAAGCTCCTCCACTACAAGGATGGGGAACTTGTCCTTGATGGTGATGGCGTTGAGGGCATGATAGCTGACGCAGAACCACCACGAGCCGTCGTGCTTCTTGACGAGGACCGGAAACGAAAATGCTAATGTGCCTAGGCGAATGATGCCCTGGCACATCATCTTGGTGCATTGCTGCTCCAGCTCGTCCTTCTGCAGTTGGGGATAGCGCTACTGTCGTACTGCGACAGGTTGGGCACTAGTCTCCAGGTGGATGTGGTGGTCGTGGACACATGCTGGGGGAAGACCAGCGGGCTCGACAAAGAGGTTCGCGAACTTGTGGAGGAGGCGGTCTAGCAGCGCCTCCACCTGCAGCTGCCGGCATGATGTAGCCATGCGCCCTTGCTCACCCTGCCAAGTCACACGACTTCCCCCGATGAAGCACATCATGGAGAGTAGCGAGAAGTCCCACAAGATTGGTCATAACGTACGCAGCCAGTGCATGCCGAGGATGACGTCATTGCCATCGAGGGTGAGGGGGAAGCACTTGATCTAGAATGGCTCTGCCCCACGATGTCTAGGGTGCCACAAACACCCGTGCAGGGCAGCCAGTCACCAATGGCGACGATGACGTTGAGGCCAACCTGCACCGGCTGCATCGCAACGCCCAGGCGAGCCGCGATTTTGTCGCAAATGAAGTTGTGAGACGAGCCCGAGTCCATGAGAGCTAGTAGCTCGTGTTCTTGGATGCGTGCACGGAGGCGCACCGTTCCGCTGTCTGCACCCCGGCCATGACATCCAACGAGATGCGCAGCTCGTCATCCTCTACCGCATCGTTGCCCCAGTCGGTGTTGTCCGGCGTCGAGTTGTCATACTCGATGAAGAAGAGGTGGACACACTTGTGGCCGCGGATAAAATTCTCATCTCAGTTGAAGCAGAGACCTTACTGGCGACGCCATCTCCCCGGGTGTCAACCGGTGAATCTAGCGTGGTGGCGCCATCTCCGATGTTGCTTGATGTCCTAGGGCTGTGGGCATGGTCGATGTTGGCCGTGACGTTGGGAACATGCGTGAAGTGCTGAAGCAGCCGGTGGTATGGAAGCAATTTGTCTTCTTCTCATACGCCCGGGCTAAGTTGTAGGCATGTTCTAGGTCCCGGG
This sequence comes from Setaria italica, assembly GCF_000263155.2. Lineage (NCBI taxonomy): Eukaryota > Viridiplantae > Streptophyta > Magnoliopsida > Poales > Poaceae > Setaria > Setaria italica. Next base: position 2,630,003 of record NC_028458.1, read on the forward strand.
GACCTTGCAATTCCACGTCCATGTGGATGTCGTCAATGAGGCCAGACTTGAACATCTGCTACTCCTTGCGGTCCGTCAACGGGCTGACGCGACTAAGGAGGGTGAGGAACTTGCTCTGGTGCTTCGCCACCGATCCGGTCAGGCGCAGGTGCCAGAGTTCTCCTAAGGGATTGCTACATATTGGCGGCCCAAAGCGGTCCAAAAGACCTTGCACCGACATGACGAGTTTGTCGACGCTAGTGGCGAGTTTGTTGTTGCTCTCTTTGGTGTCCTAGCACAGGAACTTGATGGTCTCGCCTTGCTCAACAATGAGCTTCTTCACCTAGTCGAGATCAGCTGGGGAGCCCATGGATGCAGACCCGAAAGCTGATACCAAGTTGTCACGGCCGTGGGTGTAACACCTGGTGTTAATAATAACTTAACTATGTCATCAATGAGTTAGTGGTGAAATTTGGATTAAAGGAAGGTAATTTGACTCAAAGTCAAATTTGAGCCGAATTTGACCAAGTTGCAATTTGGAGTTTGAAAATTTGGTAAATTTGGCAAAAATGTGAAACTAAGACTTGAGTGTGTTTAAAACAAAAAGGAGTGAAGTTTGAAGTCTAACTCAAGTCCTAAACCTCTCAGAAATATAATCGAAGAAGGATTCAATCGAGTTACTATTCGCCGTCTGGAAATACGCAAAGTTGAAAATCATAACAAGTACCCAACTTCGGAACAAGATTCTGAAAAATTTTGTATGTAAGAGAGCCAATATTTTTGGATATTAGTGAAACATGAAGTATGGAGGAGTTTATTAAGGTATTTTGGGCCATATAAAATGGAGGATTCAAATTTATAATGGAGCCCAAATATGGCAAGTTGAGCTGATTTCAGATGAGAAGTCGCGAGAAATTTCGAAGTCTAAAATTCATCGCAATTGTCAATGTTTGGAGCAAATTTTAGAGAAAAATTGTGCAAAAGGTATATGGGATCATGTGCAAAATAGAATCTTTATTAGTTTTAGAACAAATATAGATGAAGGGTGGACACCATGGAACAAGTTTGAGCTATTTAAATTGAGCTCAAAGTAGGGCAGAAGTCCCTGTTTGGAACCTGACGAAACTGAATCGTCCAGGTTCAGTTACAGAGTATTTTGGCCGAAATTTGGGTTGAAAAATCTCGATCTTAGAGTGTTGATCTTGCCCTGGGGACAATCTAGCAAAATTATTCCTTGGTGTCCTCTACACAATTTCTTAAGAGGGATTTGAGAGATTGGCTCAAGATTATAAAGATTTTTGGCTCTGAAAATTAAAGAAAAGAAAGAAGAAAGAAAGGAGGGGCGAGCTGACACAGAGCCGTGCCGCCGCCGGCACTCTCGCCCGCCGGCCAGCGCGACGGACACGTCCGCGCCACGCTGCCTGCCACGGGCCGAGGTGGATGGCATGCACGCGGTGAAAACTCATACTTCTACTGCTCCCGCGCGTCTCGTTTTACCTCCTCCGCCAGTTTCACCATCGTCACGAGCAGGAGCTCGAGCGAGCAAGCGCCGCCGCCGGCCAACACCCACGCCGCCGTTTCCATTCGCGTCTCCGCCCGCCAGCAGCTCCACTAGCCCCACCACGACGCCCAAGCCTACCCGTTGCTCGTTTCCCTGCCGGCAAGCTTCGAATCGCCGCCGTTACTGTCCGCCCGCCGCCATCACCATCTTCTCGTCTTCTCGATGAGCTCCTCCGTGCCGCCTTTTCTCTTCGATTTCGGGGTCTTTAGAGCGTAGCCAAGACGTATAGGGGCCGTAGGTCGCGCCGCCGGCCATTCTTGTGCCGTCGCCGGATCACGCCGGCCGGCTACCAGCCATGGCGCCACCGCCAGTGGAGGGGCCGGCTCAAGCCGCCTCCAGGGGGGCCGCTGCCACCCGTGGGTGCTCCGTGGCCTGGGGATGCCCCCCAGCCCGGCCACGCCGCCGGGGAGGCCGCTGCCGGCGAGACCCCGTCCCAACCCGCCGAGCCTGTCCCTGGCGCAAGGTTGAAGGAGGGCCTGACCGCGGGGGCCCACTAGTCAGTGGCTAAGGATAGGAGGGAGAGGCCGGGCCTTGGGGCCCGCAGGTCAGTGGCGCGGAGTAGTGAGGAGGTTGGTAAGAAAAGGTTTGGCCGGGGTTTGGATGAGGTTAAAGTTTTTCCTTTAGCAAATAAATAGTTGAAATCCATTTCTAAATGATTAATTCACTATAATCGTATAAGTATCCAAAAATCGTGAAAAATGTTTTTAGGATTTTTTTTAATCTTCTTAATCCATTAAATTTATTAAACCTTAGTTAAAATAAAAAGAAATTAGGAGTTTAATTAGTACCCTTAATTAAAGGTATTAAATAAATACTTAATAATTCCAAAATACATAAAATATGAGATAATGCTTTACTAATTATAAATAAACCCTAATCCATAGCAATTAGAGTTTGAAGTTAGAAAAAAATTATGATACTTAATTAAAATGAAAGAAAAGGCTTAGGTAATTAATAAAAAAAGATAAAGGTTAAGTATTTAACTATGTTTTTCTTTAAAGCATTTAAATAATACTTAATGCTTTATTAAATAAATGAAATTCTAAATAATGTTTTATCAATTATAAATAATTGTTAATCTATAGTTTTTCATTTAGAAATTAATTAAAATGCTTCTTAAAAAAAGAAAAGCCTAAAATAGGTTAAATAAAAGAAAATAAACCTTCATGAAGTTAAGTTGTTTAAGTCATTGTTGGCTTGCAACTTTATTACGAAGGAAAATTGTATAGTCTTGTATTTAAAAATTTGCATATCTGACTCATGCATACGCTTTATCGTAGATACTGCAGCTCCAGAAGAGGAATTTCTGAAATTTTTTGAAGAGCCTTCGGAGGTTGAGGAGGTAGTTGAATTGGTCCCGTGCGAGGAAGGATCTTCGGAAGATACTAACCTTTTTTATATACCAAGGCAAGCCCGTTGCATCTAAGCCTATTACTTTGGAGTTATTATTTCAGGTGTCCAATTATTGGTTATTTTCTTTATGAATGCATTAAGTCTTGGAGTTGGTTAAAACCTACTCTTGTGCATGATCCCACCTTGTTTAGAGGACATCTTTGCCACTTGTTCAACTAATTAGTAACTATCCTATGCTTAGCAATGCTTAGATACCTGTGAGTAACTTACTCAACTCCAAGGTTAATTGGTCATACATGTTAATTATGAAAAAGAGCCTGAAATTTTGGAAAGGCGGACAGAAGCTAGAGATGGTAGTTCTGTCTACTAAATTAATTTGGTTAAGGCCCGTTCGTTGTCTTAACCTTGATCAAGTGATTTTACCTAGTTGCTCACTGGGTATGGGACCAACAAAGCCCGGTAGGTTAGTTAGCTCTCTGATCGGGAATATTTCGTACCCGTACTTGGCGTGCAGTGGAAAGGCAGGAGCGTAGCCTGAAACTCACATGGAGATCAGGCCAAACGTGGGGTCCCATGTGGGTGCATCCGTGGGCTTGGGCAGTCATCTTCCCCATCCCTGGGTACGGTTAATCGAAAGATTTTTATGTGCAACCTGTACCGTTGTACATATTTGGTGATTAGGTATCTCCTGCAGGATGGGAAATCGATCTGGATCGCCTCAATTCTCGGATATGAATGCACTTGATCCTTGTTTAAACATCATAGTGTAATAAAGAGAAGGGAATCGTTTGCTTTGAATAAACATGCTGTATGACTTAGTTCCATGTGGTTGTTGAAATACTTTACTCATCTAGTTTGGTCAGGTAATAGAACTCAACATAAAATAAAAGATAAAATTAAGGATCCACCTATAGTAAACTCTTTCTGCAAAATGTGAGTCAGCCAATACACCATAAAGCTATCATGCAGTACAAAAATAAAAGAAGTACTTATATTGGTTAACCGTGACAGACTTGCTGAGAACTTCGTACTCAGTGGATCCTTGTTGCTGTTTTTCAGAAAACCAGTAGGGACCCACCGAGGAGGAAGCGCCAAAGATCTACGGTATCTCACAAGTCCCATGATACCCAGAATAAACGTAGTTGTTTAATTATTTGCCTCATACTGGTTTGTGTTTTAAACTTTTAGAAATGGTTTAACTTGTAGTATAAGTTTCCTTCAATTTACGGTTTGTAATAATTCGTACCTCGACTATGTATGTAAAAATATAAGCTTCCTTCAATTTACGGTATGTAATAATTCGTACCTTGGCTATGTATGTAAAAATATAATGTTTGTTGATGCTATCCCATTGTGAAAGCGTTCCTAATGTATGGCTATGAAACACACCGTGGAGGTTTTCAAGGAGTTTTGTGAATAGAACCCTTGATGGACTACTAGACTTATATTATTTTAAGTGCATTTTAGATAGTTGCTGTTCTGACAGCGATTAGGCGCACTTAAGCTAGTTTAAGTTGGACGGTTCGGCTACAGTAGGATAGCTGTGGGAGTCTACTTGGTGATAGTTGTGGGAGGTTGTCGGCCGCTGGGCTGCCAGTTTCCTACTCGTGATGCACATAGGGGTCACCGAGATGGCGACGGGCAGCAAGCAGATGGGAAACAGAGAATAGGGAGATAAGGAAGTAGATTAATCCTAGCTTGTTTATTTTTGTTTTGCGGCTGCATATAAATAGCTAGGATTACAGACTCAACAACTTCGCTAGAGTTCCTCAACTAATCAAACAACCTGATAACAACCAAATCTAATATAATGCTAGTCTGAAACAAAGTAAGACTTGCTACTGAAGACAACTAATTGAACCTCGTCGTTGCTTTATCCTTGGCGCCTCCTCCTTTGATAGGTGATGCCGGTGGCAGGTTGCATTGGGGTTTACTTTTTTTTACTATGGGCAAGAGCTCTATAACTGTTGAAATATGCAATACATATTTGGAGCATTCTAAAAGATTGTGGAGATCTTAAGAGACTAACTTTGCCATGTATAAGGATAAGATCATGACAAGGTAAAATATTCTACAAAATTGGAGAGAATGCATGAGCCATAATTGCCATACTTTATAGTGAGGTGTAGAATGCTCTAGAACTAGATATTTGAGCATGGTAGAAATATAAGAAACTAGATAAGATAAGGAGGGTTCTAGAATATTTTGTATGGAAGAGTTTGGATGTTGCCACATGGCAACACACAATGATTATGAGCACATATAAATAGAGGTGTTTCCCTCCCTCCTAGTCATACAATGGCATAGAGTGGCACGTGAGCCATAGGTGAAGACATGACAAGGTTGCCATATTGTGTAGTGGTGTTATGGTAGGGTAGATACATAAAGAGTGTAAGAATGAGTGTTGTATCAAGTTGTGAGTAGGTGAATAAAATATTTGAGTTTTCTTGTAGAGAGTTGGCTCCCGTATTGGTGTCAATGTGAAGATCTTCTCAGAGTAGTGTAGTATAAGGAAAAGAAAACCCCAATATAAAGTCAGTCAACTAAGCACCCTGAAATGTTAAACAGAGTGTAATCTCTTGACTAATTTGTTAGAAGCATATTACTACTTTCAATTGAATTCAAAGTATTCGATACTAAAGATTTAACCAAAATTCCTTCAACTTTCAAAGCATACATATCTGTTAATTACGAAAAGATAATTTCGTACACTTAAAAGATAAATCATCACAATTAAAGTATTAAGAAGACACATAATTAAGGAGGATCAGATAAATTAACATTTGATTAAATTTCAGCATTGTATGTTTTTGCAAAGTTGTCTTTTCTCTGCGTGTTGCCTCATTCCTTCGCTCAACAGTTAGAGAAATTAGGCTAGGTCTGCCGAGGATAGATCCCCAGTACCCGCGAGGAAGGAAGAAGTTGGACTCCTACTAGGATTCCCCTGTAATCCGACTAGGACTCATACCGTGTACTCCTACTAGGACTCCTCCTTGTAATCCGACTAGGACTCCCGCCCCCTGGAGTATATAAAGGAGGGCGAGGGTACCTAGATCAGCAGCTCACCTAAGCTCAACACCTAAGCGCAGGATGCAATATACAACACCCCAAAACAAGACGTAGGGTATTACGCTACTCCGGCGGCCCGAACCTGTATAAATCTGTGTCTTGTGTCCTCGCTTTTACCTTCAGGTTCCAGGTCCGGCGATCCCCCAACCGACTAATCGACTACCTCGGGTACCCCTTGGTAGGTTGCCGGTATAAAACACCGACAAGGTCGGCCCTCAAAACTTGAAGGAAAAGGATGGGGAAATTAGACAACTGGATCGGAATTGGTCCAGCCCATTTTCTCAATCTTTCTTACACCTCCTGCCCGAGATCGAGTCCCACCCACACCCGCCCCATCACCGCCTCCTCTCCCACAAAAGTGAGGAGGCGAAGGAGAAGCGCATCCCGCCGCCGCGCATAACAAAAGGAGAGCTCCCCCAGCGCCGTCACCATGTCGTCGATGTTAGAAGAACCTCACAACTGATGGTAGCTATTGTCTGCTGATTGCAACTTTATCAGAGTGATTTTCTTTGCCTGTTAGGATTATATTTGACTACAGTGCTAATAAAAAGAAAACTAACTTTGGAAAACTTAGGCCCTGTTTGGTAGGACTTATCTGAGCTTCGACTTCACCTGTTTTGCACAAAACGAGGTACTGTAGCATGAAGCCGTTTTGTAAGTCAAGGCTAAAATGAACTGGAAGCTGGGTGAAGTCACTATTTTTGGCTTCACCGGTGAAGCCGTTTTGGAGAAGCCCTCCCAAATAAACAAACAAACGCCCTCGAGGCTGCAAATTGAGTCGTGTCAAGGTAGCACGTACGATAGAGTAATGCTAGGGTGAAGGGGTGTTTGGATCCACGAACTAAAGTTTAGTTTTTGTCACATCGAATCATTAGATGCTAATTAGGAGAACTAAATATGAGTTAATAATAAAACTAATTACACAGATGGAAGCTAATTCGCGAGATGAATCTATTAACCCTTATCAATTAATGATAGAATATATTTACTGTAGCGTCACGTTATCAAATCATGGACTAATTAGGCTTAATAGATTCGTATCGTGAATTAGGCTCAATTGATTTTTTAATTAATCTATATTTAATAATCCTAATTAGTAAAACGTTCGACGTGACAAGGATTAAACTTTAGTCCGTGAAACTAAACGGAGCCGAACAGTCTAGCGCAAGCAAACGCATGCCCCTGTGGCACTGGGAGCGAGTGTCCTCCGACTCCGATCGTGTCCGTCATGCTGCCGCCGGAGCTGATGACAAGGAAACAAAGCCTTCTCTGTCCCCGGAGCCGGGTGCTTCGTGGATAGATCACTACTGTTCTTACTTGTAACTCCTGATGCTTTGTATATGCTTTCCAGCTTGCCTAACAAAAAAGAGGCACACAAACCGGCCGCCCTTGCTCAAAGGCAGTGTGGCCTGTGGGAGCCGGCTGGTAGGATTAACGGGGTGTTTAGTTCCTCAACGTCTTCTAAAGTTTCTGTCACATCGAATTTTGATACTAACTAAAAAGTATTAAATATAGATTATTTATAAAATTAATTACACAGATAGAGACTGATTTGCGAGACGAATCTATTAAGCCTAACATTCTTCTCGTGAACTAGCCTCCATATGTGTAATTAGTTTTATAATTAGTTCATATTTAATTTTTTTTTAATTAACATCCGAATATTACATCAATTTTAATCTGGACTAGAGCGAAACCTCGCACCTCAAGCAAAGCTAGCTTCAGTCCAGGCCAGTCCCGCGGCTGCATGCTCGCCACTGTTTGCCTGTGCATGTGCCTGGCGCCGGCCGGCACAATGAGCTCAAGCTTTTCACGCCCCCGGCCCGAGACGAGTCCTACCCACACCCGAGACGGAGTCCCCCGGGCCCGAGATCGAGTCCCATCCATACACCGCCTCCTCTCCCATAACGCGAGGAGGCGAAGGAGTAGCGGCGGAGGAGTAGCGCCGCCGCGCAAGACGAAAGAGAGCTCGCCGCCGCATGTCGTCGATGTTGTCCGCGCTTTCGAATTGGTTGGTGAACCCGCGCCGCAACCCGCTCGCGCGCCTCCACATGCACGCCGTCTCCTCGCGCCTCAGGAAATACGGTAATCCCGGATCCGATCTGACCTTCTTGTTCCCCTGATCTGAATGGTGGTGCGTTTTGGTTCTGCTTCGTGTGTCTGGTGATCCGGGTGATTCGATCCATAAGGGCTGAGGTACGACGACCTGTACGACCCGTACTTCGACCTGGACATCAAGGAGGCGCTCGGGAGGCTGCCTAGGGAGGTCGTCGACGCCCGCATCCAGCGCCTCAAACGCTCCATGGACCTCTCCATGAAGCACCAGTACCTCCCCGAGGACCTCCAGGTTCGTGCCCGTTGATTTCCCCCATGCCCTGATCCGGATCTCTTGATTCATATGTGCGTCGTGGTTGTTCTGAATGTGGCGTGCGGGATTGCATGAGATAGGTTCTAGGCCGGTGACTCGTTGTCTGTGTAATGTGGTAGACGACTGCATGTTTAGGGAAAAATGTGTAGGGTAATGTATTTGGATTGTACATGCGATCCAGATGATTCTACCTGCCTGAAGTTTTGTTTTGTCCATCAGGCTAATCTACGTTGCAGCTCCATGAATATAGTTGTGTACAAAACCAGTGAAACTAGAAGGTGAACTATTCTGAATAGGGTGGACGTTTCAACTAAATTTCAACGAGAGATGGAATTGCAGCGAGCATTGGAATGAGAATGGTGGCGATTAGGATAGCATATGCCCTCACCCTGATGTTGCGATTGATTCCAGGATTCTTATGAATGTATGCTTTGTATATACCATATCCAAGTGTAGTTTGCATCACAGCTAGGAGGGATTATCATAAAACATTTTAAGCATTCATATGCCTGTTTATTCAGTTTACCATTTTGGTTTGCAAATTCTCGTCCTTGCTTTATATTAATGCTTGCCCTACATTTTTCCCTGAAGATGTTCCACTTAGTAATTATTAGATGAATGCTAAATCTAAATTTTGTTTCTTTTCTTCAGCCTTGCAGATATTTGTAGATTGATGTAGCAAAAGCTTTTAGTTTATTTAAAATATTGATTTCCAATGTGTGAAATCATATCGTTATCAGCTGGATGTTCTTGATTTTTTCTTCTTTATGGGCATGAATTTCTTATTGGGTACTCTTTTCACATCATGTAATGCATGCAATTACATGAGTTTTTGTTTAGTATAACCTTACAAACTCACATATTCTGAGACATTTACTTTCTTTTCACAGGCTGTGCAGACCCCATTCAGAGGCTATTTGAGTGACATGTTGGCTCTGGTAAGTATCTTCTCTGCTGCATGCCTTTGTCATTTCACCTGTCCTAAATGCCAGTGTACCAATATCTTTTTTATGGCATAAGGGAGCTAGTCTACATGATGCCTTTCCCCTTATCCTTATCATGCATCAAGTGTTAACTCAAGCCACTTTAGGTTAAGCGTCAGCATGTCATTTGCAATATAAAGTTGATCCCATCATGACAGCCAGGATATCCTGACTTTTTCTTTTGTTGGTGTGTGCCTTATCTTACTGTTATTCTCATAGGGTGCATGACAGCATGAATAGCAGCCTCACTCATTTTCATGATCGTTACCCTTTTTTTAGCATTTTTTTCATTATTACTGTTTTACTTTCGCAAATCAATGCTCGGTGCAAGCTGGAAAGTCATAGCCTTTTCAAATCCATGGACAGCATATGCATGATTTCAGTTAATATTGTCTAAATCAAACATTTTGTAGATAACATTGCAACGCAATACGATATTTGTTGCAACTCAGGAGTAGAATGTTAACTGCAGATATGCAATGCATGCCTTTAGTGGCCTTTGTTTGATATCTTACGTTTCTTGCAGGTGAAAAAGGAGAACGCTGAGCGTGAAGCACTGGGAGCCCTTCCGCTTTACCAGAGAACCATTCCTTAAAATGGTGCCTAGACGTGCCCACAAGGCCACATTTTCTCTTTACGAAACACCAAAATGCATGAAATAATATGCAGCGGATGAAACTTTTTTTCCTTACTATCAAGTTACATTTTACTTGTTGATGCAATTATGCATTGACTGTCGCCTGTAGTTCTGTTTCCCCTCTCTAATTAATGGGAACAAATTATGCGTTCCACCCTTATTAACTCGTTATGAAATCTTCAGCTGCTGAGTAACTGTTATAGCGTTATGTCGTTTGATCTTGCATTTCTGTTCCATTTATGAGTACTTGTATCATCCATTTATGCAAAACCCTGTGTGCACTTTCACCGTTGTGCGCTGTTGCCAGCCAAGATGATGGTGTTGGTTATCTACCTATCCTTTCTCCATTTGTCACCTGTATGTACTTACCCAAATTTAATTTTGGCATGATTTTTTCAACCGAATTGTGTTCATTTGTAGAAAACCTATACGCTGGAGATGCAATTTTTCTTCTGCAACTTTTAACACTGAAAATGTGCAGATTGATTTCCAAAAAAAAGTCCTGTTTACGGGTAGGAATTTACTCTAGGAAATTCGTCCTTCCGTTTGAAACAGTGGGGATCATACGAGAAATTTGTACGAATTTATCGAAATTTTGGATTAATGTGTATGCTACAAATCCTCACTACACAGGCTATTGGACATTTTCTATGCGAATCTTCTCTAGTCGGAATCGTTGTGGAGATGCGATCAGCCGATCATGCGAGCGTTTAGTTCGCCGCATGAAACGTCCGGCTGACAAGCGGGCTCCACATGGCGTCGGCTGAGTCAGCTGCCTCGTCCACGTATGCAGCAGCCGGGTGATAAAGCTATGAAACTGCGAATCCTTCCAAGCCCGGCGGCTAGATCCACGCGGCGGCAAGGTAGGTAGACGGAGGCGCCCGCCTTCGTGCCGTGCGCGCCTCCCCTTCCCTTCCCGGCTCCCCGCCCGCGCCAAGGCCACGAATTGGGGAGGCGGGGAGGCTCGTTTCTGATTTTGGGAGGGGGTCAGTTTCGATTCATGACGGTGCGGCCGGGGTGGGTGGTGTGGGTGGCGCGGGGGTCGGCGGCGGCGTGGCAGCGGGTGGCGTGCAACCCGGAGATGCTGCCGCCTGACCGCGTCCTCGCGCTCATCTGCTGCGCGCCGCTCCACCTCCTCGCGCGGGTCGCGGCCTTCCTCTGCGTCCCCTTCCTCCCCGGGCCGGCCCGCGCCCCACTCCGACCCCGCCGCCGCAGCCGCGCCTTCCTCGTCCTCCGGCCTCCGGAGCTCGTGCCACACCCCTTCACTTACTCCTCCAACTCCTCGTCCTCTTCTTCCGAGGATGACGATGACGACATCCACGAACACGTCGGTTGAGGTATGCGGTTGCCCGACGCTTGTGGTTTCCTATCCGATCGCTGACTGCACTGTAAATTAGCCTGGTCTAGTGTTCTCGTCCTAGTTGTGGTTGGAGTCTGGATGCTCATCCAGTCATCCAAATGGGCGCAAATTCAGTATCAGCTATCTGACTACTTGGTCCAAATGGAGTAATGGACTTTCCATTGGGTTATCAGCTTGAACAGCATCAAACAATCTGTTCTAAGTTCATATGTTGGCAATCACTGTTAAGGGTATGTTCGCAATGGGGCCAACAATGTGGCGAAATGAATTGTACTCTGATAAAATTTGTTATTCAGTTATGGGTAATCAAACTCCTGTAAGTTAGCAGTATGACTTGCATCCTGGTGAAATTTAGGTGACATTGGCATGCCCAAACTCCGAAGGATATGTATTGAGACAATGGGCATAACATATTGAAATATTCGCTTACCTTAAGGACAAGCATGATATTGATTCTGTTGTCCTTTTGATATTTAATGTTCATTGATCATTTTCCAGATCTGCACATGGATGTAACTCAGTAGAACACTTGCTATGGTCAGCTCATAGGTCAAAAGGATGTTAGTTGTCGATTTGAATCAATTTTGACTTCATGCCTTTTTTGAATGTCTATCTACATAGATCATTTTTCAGAGATGCAAATGGGTGTAACTAGTAACACACTTGTTATAGTCATTTGTAGGTCAAAGAGGACAAAACAGAGATATGCCTTTCAGAGAAAACATCTATTCTTGCGTTTTTGCTAGTAGGCTTCCAGTCAGTCAAACCTTTGTGGGAGCGAAAGGTGATCCTGATGTCCTATACATACTCAGTTGACTGTAGCGTGCTTCCTTCTTGAAGTTCTTCTTAGAATTAAGACCATGGAATTAGCTATCTTGTGCAAACTAATGCATGCGAGTGCATGCTACGTTCACTCTTTATGATTTATCTTTGCTACAGTATCTTGCTTCAATGTTATTAGAGCTAGTTTGCATTGTACTGTGGATAGTAGTACGAGCTGTGATATCCTCAACTTTCCAATATGATGTCTTTGTCTATGAGAGACAGGGACGGAGCTAGTAGGGGGGCTTGCAGGGGCCATGCCCCCCCCCCCCCCCTCATGGCCTCAACTTTTCTACTATGTGCCTTTATCTTAGGAAGGAATTAACTGCATATTCTAATATTTGGTGTATGAATTAACTTTGTTGGCCCCCCTAATCTTCCAATCCTAGCTTCGTCCCTGCTGAGAGAGGAAACATGTTATTGGCTTTGTGAACTATTTGGCCAAATTATTGTGTACTTGACCTTGAGCTGCACCTATTTTGTGGCTGTACTTTGTTAATCCTTAAAATTAATCTGTTACCTCAATAAGCTATTATCCTCATTAGTGAATCTAAGCTACTGAAACAAGTCTTTTTAATTTGTTGTAGGTTCGTCCATTCATCTCAAATTTCCATCTGTTTCAGGTTGCATGAGGATAAGGCTCGGAAATGGAGAATTTGGGGGCTTCAGGAGCGAAGAATGAACACTTGCATGTGGTACTGGATTGTGATCCACTCGCCCTTCTATCTTGTGGTGTCCAGAACTCAACATTCCGGGGTTGTTCATTGTTAATAAGTATAAGTCAGAGGCTCTGCAAAAAGGATACCAAAGGATTTTTTTTTTGCCGCGCGCGCACCGCCGCAGCGCGCCGGACGCCGACTGCTCACCCCGCGCCTGCCGCCGGTCGCCCCACGCTGGTCACCCCGCGCGCTAACTTAGGTGTAGTCTTGGCCATGTCCTTGAAGGAGTTGCTTGGCGGCACAGCAAGCGCTGGAGGTCGCTGCGAACTGGTGCTCACATTGTCGGATTTTGTCCTTGACAGGGTAGGCTTTGAGGCTGCACCGAGGAATGGTTGTGCCCTGCTGCCATGGATGGATGAGCCCATGGTCCGTGACCGGCCAGCGCTGGACAATGACGGACGCTGCACTTCTGGGGAGCCAGAGGCTGCCACTGATGACGCCGAGGAGCCAAATTTGCGGACCGGGAGTTTGGGACCGACCGTGCCCGCCTAGCACCATAAAGGAGCGATGTAGCGACCTGCGGCGAGCTGGTGCTTGAATGAGCGATGGAGCTCGGGACCGACCGCGCCTGCCTTAGGAAGCTGCTGGTGCGAGAAATCGAACAGAAGAGCGATGGACCTCGGGACCGACCGCGCCTGCCTTAGGAAGCTGCTGGTGCGAGAAATCGAACAGAAGCGGCCGGGATACGGTGGATTTGGCCGGCGACGAGCTGTGCTTGAAGGAGCGATGGAGCTCTGTTATGGAGGTAGAGGGGGTCTCTGTTTCGAAGGTAGGCCCAATTACGATGACGTGATAAATATTGGGGAGTAATTTTTAGCATTATGCTGTGGTCTTATATGTTTTTAAGGGAAAGATTTTTTTAGTATAGCTCCCAATACTGGGAAGAATTTTTTAGGTTTTGAAGTTGCTCTTATTTCGTTTAACTCAAAGCAACCGATCCTGATCACCCGGTCACCCCACCCGAGAAACCCTAGCTCTCTTTCGGCCGCATCGATCGATTCATCCCCATAGCTCTTTATACGCCGCCGCCACCTGTAGCCCTGGGTATTCGGTACTACCGAACTGATTTCTCGGTTCTTCGGTACTTTGGTTCCCAGGGACAGCGGTACCGATCGGTTCTTATGGAAAACCGATACTAGCCGAATTCGGTTTCGGTTAGTTCGGTTCGGTTTCGGTTCTGACTGAACTAACCAAACCAAAATCAGACTAGATTTGTAGAATAAAATTTCAGCAGCATTTTGACTATTTTCAAGGTATAATTGACAGCATTTCAATCAGTCACAACCAAATAAGTAACAGCACGTTCAATATCAAATTTTGACAACATTTCAGCAGGATTGCATACAAAACCAGTGACAAATATAACAGTCAACAGAGTAACAAATACATAAATAGAGTTCTAACTTCTAAGTTCTAAAGCAAGGCATCAGCATAAATGGAGAGTGCAAGACAGCACACTAGCACAATAGTACAGCACGAGCAAAGCACAAATACTGAAATACATCCAGGCAATCGCCAATCAGCAAGGCAGGCAGGCAGCAAGCCAGCAACCATCCAGGCACAGGCGCTCAGCACAACACATGAACACAGCACAAATACATCCAAGCAATCAGCAAGGCAGCAACCAGACAACCATCCAGGCATCCAGTAAGTACAACCATCCAGGCATCCAGTAAGTCAATCCTTTCTTTCATTTCTTTGTAAACCTGAAATATTATTTGCAACAAGTAAGAAATAATAGACTGATCATGAGTATATGACTAGAAAAAAATAATATACATGTAGCTGTAGGCTAGGAGGACTTGTCTGTGCTCTTGTTCTTGCTTGCTTTGGAGGTACTAAACTTTAGGAGGGGTCACATCGGATGTTCGGACGCTAATTAGAAGGACTAAACATGAGCTAATAATAAAACTAACTGCAAAACCCCTATACTAATTCGCGAGACGAATCTATTAAGCCTAATTAATCCATCATTAGCAAATGGTTACTGTAGCACCACATTGTCAAATCATGGACTAATTAGGCTTAATAGATTCGTCTCGCGAATTAGACTTCATCTGTGTAATTAGTTTTGTAATTAGACTATATTTAATACTCCTAATTAGTATCCAAACATTCGATGTGACAGGAACTAAACTTTATGCAGATCCTAAATATGAGTAAATTATTATCATAAAACCTGACCAACTCCTCCTACGGCAAGTCCACGCATATGAGAAGTATGGCTTGGGTGGGTTTTTTAATCTTTAGAAGCACTTTCACTCCGATGCCTTCAAAAGCAAGTCAAATTCTTACCTTCATCTTATTCGCGAAAAATCAAACATGTTCCACACTTCCACTTCGATTTAACCATGGAGTTAGATTTTTGTTTTTGTTGGCTTTTCCTATTTGCCACAAATGCATTTGAAGTCCTCCTATCCATTTTAGGGTTTCAAATGGATTACAATTCAAGAGAATTTTGAAAGACAACGGTGAGGTAATGTACATCACTCGATCAGATTCCTTACGGTAGAATCAATCTACTCATCAGGTTTTATAGAAAATTTGAGGCCATGAGGGGGCCATGGCCCCTGCAAGCCCCCCTACTAGCTCCGTCCCTGTCTCTCATAGACAAAGGCATCATATTGGAAAGTTGAGGATATCACAGCTCGTACTACTATCCACAGTACAATGCAAAACTAGCTCTAATAACACTGAAGCAAGAAACTGTAGCAAAGATAATCATAAAGAGTGAACGTAGCATGCACTCACATGCATTAGTTTGCACAAGATAGCTAATTCCATGGTCTTAATTCTAAGAAGATCTTCAAGAGGGAAGCACGCTACAGTCAACTGAGCCTACTAGCAAACACGCAAGAATAGATGTTTTCTCTCTGTTTTTTCCCCCTTTGACCTACAAATGACTATAACAAGTGTGTTACTAGTTACACCCATTTGCATCTCTGAAAAATGATCTATGTAGATAGACATTCAAAAAAGGCATGAAGTCAAAATTGATTCAAATGGACAACTAACATCCTTGACCTATGAACTGACCAGAGCAAGTGTTCTACTGAGTTACATCCATGTGCAGATCTGGAAAATGATCAATGAACATTAAATAATCAAAAGGACAACAGAATCAATATCATACTTGTCCTTAAGGTAAGCGTAATATTTCAATATGTTATGCCCATTGTCTCAATACATCTCCTTCGGAGTTTGGACATGCCAATGTCACCTAAATTTCACCAGGATGCAAGTCATACCGCTAACTTATAGGAGTTTGATTACCCATAACTGAATAATAAATTATCAGAGTACAATTCATTTCGCCACATTGTTGACCCCATTGCGAACATACCCTTAACAGTGATTGCCAACAGATGAAATTAGAACAGATTGCTTGATGCTGTTCAGATAGTGTTTGGTTCGTGCTAAGGTAATGTAAACGCAAAGGGAATCAAATTACAGTGTATTTAGAGGTGGAATAGGTGATTGCCCTCTTTGTTTGGTTGCACTCTGGTAACGTAATCAGATTACTGTGTGGGTGCTATATTTGATTACGGTGGGGGAGGAGGGGTAACAAGCTTGTATAGATATTATTTAGGTAAGGGATTCGATTACAGTGTCAATTGATTACAAACCACCGCAACCAAACATATGTAATGGGATTCGTTACCTTCAATAATCAGATTACGTTACATTTGAGCCAACCAAACACTACCTCAATTCAAGCTGATAACCCAATGGAAAGTCCATTACTCCATTTGGATCAAGTAGTCAGATAGCTGATACTGAATTTGCGCCCATTTGGATGACTGGATGAGCATCCAGATTCCAACCACAACTAGGACGAGAACACTCGACCAGGCTAATTTACAGTGCAGTCAGCGATCGGATAGGAAACCACAAGCGTCGGGCAACCGCATACCTCAACCGACGTGTTCGTGGATGTCGTCATCGTCATCCTCGGAAGACGAGGACGAGGAGTTGGAGGAGTAAGTGAATGGGTGTGGCACGAGCTCCGGAGGCCGGAGGACGAGGAAGGCGCGGCTGCTGCGGCGGGGTCGGAGTGAGGCGCGGGCTGGCCCGGGGAGGAAGGGGACGCAGAGGAAGGCTGCGACCCGCGCGAGGAGGTGGAGCGGCGCGCAGCAGATGAGCGCGAGGACGCGGTCGGGCGGTAAACAAGACTTTTTTTTTTGGAAATCAATCTGCACATTTTCAGTGCTAAAAGTTGCAGAAGAAAAATTACAGGTGACAAATGGAGAAAGGATAGGCAGATAACCAACACCATCATCTCTTGGCTGGCAAGAGCGCAGAACGGTGAAAGTGCACACAGGGTTTTGCATAAATGGATGATACAAGTACTCATAAATGGAACAGAAATGCAAGATCAAACGACATAACGCTATAACAGTTACTCAGCAGCTGAAGATTTCATAACAAGTTAATAAGGGTGGAACGCATAATTTGTTCCCATTAATTAGAGAGGGGAAACAGAACTACAGGCGACAGTCAATGCATAATTGCATCAACAAGTAAAATGTAACTTGATAGTAAGGAAAAAAAGTTTCATCCGCTGCATATTATTTCATGCATTTTGGTGTTTCGTAAAGAGAAAATGTGGCCTTGTGGGCACGTCTAGGCACCATTTTAAGGAATGGTTCTCTGGTAAAGCGGAAGGGCTCCCAGTGCTTCACGCTCAGCATTCTCCTTTTTCACCTGCAAGAAACGTAAGATATCAAACAAAGGCCACTAAAGGCATGCATTGCATATCTGCAGTTAACATTCTACTCCTGAGTTGCAACAAATATCGTATCGCGTTGCAATGTTATCTACGAAATGTTTGATTTAGACAATATTAACTGAAATCATGCATACGCTGTCCATGGATTTGAAAAGGCTATGACTTTCCAGCTTGCACCGAGCATTGATTTGCGAAAGTAAAACAGTAATAATGAAAAAAAGGCTAAAAAAAGGGTAACGATCATGAAAATGAGTGAGGCTGCTATTCATGCTGTCATGCACCCTATGAGAATAACAGTAAGATAAGGCACACACCAACAAAAAGAAAAGTCAGGATATCCTGGCTGTCATGATGGGATCAACTTTATATTGCAAATGACATGCTAACGCTTAACCTAAAGTGGCTTGAGTTAACACTTGATGCATGATAAGGATAAGGGGAAAGGCATCATGTAGACTAGCTCCCTTATGCCATAAAAAAGATATTGGTACACTGGCATTTAGGACAGGTGAAATGACAAAGGCATGCAGCAGAGAAGATACTTACCAGAGCCAACATGTCACTCAAATAGCCTCTGAATGGAGTCTGCACAGCCTGTGAAAAGAAAGTAAATGTCTCAGAATATGTGAGTTTGTAAGGTTATACTAAACAAAAACTCATGTAATTGCATGCATTACATGATGTGAAAAGAGTACCCAATAAGAAATTCACGCCCATAAAGAAGAAAAAATCAAGAACATCCAGCTGATAACGATATGATTTCACACATTGGAAATCAATATTTTAAATAAACTAAAAGCTTTTGCTACATCAATCTACAAATATCTGCGAGGCTGAAGAAAAGAAACAAAATTTAGATTTAGCATTCATCTAATAATTACTAAGTGGAACATCTTCAGGGAAAAATGTAGGGCAAGCATTAATATAAAGCAAGGACGAGAATTTGCAAACCAAAATGGTAAACTGAATAAACAGGCATATGAATGCTTAAAATGTTTTATGATACTCCCTCCTAGCTGTGATGCAAACTACACTTGGATATGGTATATACAAAGCATACATTCATAAGAATCCTGGAATCAATCGCAACATCAGGGTGAGGGCATATGCTATCCTAATCGCCACCATTCTCATTCCAATGCTCGCTGCAATTCCATCTCTCGTTAAAATTTAGTTGAAACGTCCACCCTATTCAGAATAGTTCACCTTCTAGTTTCACTGGTTTTGTACACAACTATATTCATGGAGCTGCAACGTAGATTAGCCTGATGGACAAAACAAAACTTCAGGCAAGTAGAATCATCCGGATCGCATGTACAATCCAAACACATTACCCTACACATTTTTCCCTAAACATGCAGTCGTCTACCACATTACACAGACAACGAGTCACCGCAGAAGCTTTAAGTTATGCAGCCTAGAACCTATCTCATGCAATCCCGCACGCCACATTCAGAACAACCACGACGCACATACGAATCAAGAGATCCGGATCAGGGCATGGGGGAAATGAACGGGCACGAACCTGGAGGTCCTCGGGGAGGTACTGGTGCTTCATGGAGAGGTCCATGGAGCGCTTGAGGCGCTGGATGCGGGCGTCGACGACCTCCCTAGGCAGCCTCCCGAGCGCCTCCTTGATGTCCAGGTCGAAGTACGGGTCGTACAGGTCGTCGTACCTCAGCCCTTTTGGATCGAATCACCGGATCACACACACGAAGCAGAACCAAAACGCACCACCATTCAGATCAGGGGAACAAGAAGAAAAGAACGAAATCGCGAAGGGAGCCGGGGGGGGGCGCATCGAGGTCAGATCGGATCCGGGATTACCGTATTTCCTGAGGCGCGAGGAGACGGCGTGCATGTGGAGGCGCGCGAGCGGGTTGCGGCGCGGGTTCACCAGCCAATTCGAAAGCGCGGATATCATCGACGACATGGTGGCGGCTGCGCGGCGGCGGGATGCGCTTCTTCTTCGCCTCCTCGCTTTTGTGGGAGAGGAGGCGGTGACGGAGCGCGTGTGGGTGTGGACGCGGTCTCGGGCCGGGGGCGTAAGGAAGATTGAGAAAATGGGCTGGACCAATTCCGATCTAGTTGTCTAATTTCCACATTCTTTTCCTTCTAGTTTTGAGAGCCGGCCCAGTTTCTCTAGCTGCTGAGGGGAAGGAGGAAACAAACAGAGGAAAAGACAATCTTGCAAAAACTTACAATGCTGAAATTTAATCAAATATTAATTAATCTGATCCTCCTTATGAGTCTTCTTAATACTTTAATTGTAACGATTCATCTTTTAAGTATACGAAATTATCTTTTCGTAACTAACAGATATGTATGCTAACTACATCTTCAAGCAAATGTAAAATGTTCCGAAGCTACGAGAAGTTACCAACCCAAACCGTGTGAAATGGGATTGTTGACACTTTTTTCGTCAACACACGAATGCGATAACTCGCGCGTACACCAGAAGATCACCTTGCTGAAGTCTCTGCACTGGCCGGTCAGACCGGTCAGGCAGGCCGGTCAGACTAGTCCACACAGGGACGTCGCAAAAACCTAGAAGCACCACCTCGGGAAGGACCCTGCCGGAGGTGGCGAGCGTAGGGTTGTTCTGAGATCGGTCAGGCCACTCAGAACGCCCTCAAACGTCGTCGAGACGAAGGAGGAAAGCAAGGGGTTGGAAAAACTAGGGTTTGAGATAAAAAGGGTAAAAAGATTTGTTTGTCGATTGGGTGTTAGCCCTCAATCGGCTAGGACCCTCTATATTTATAAGGTGGGAGATCTTTTTCCGCAAGGAAATCCCATTTCAACTCCAATTCGATCAGGACTTCTGATTTTGCCTCGGACTCGAGCTAACCGGTCTCACCGGTCGGGGCAACCGGTCAGACCGGTTGGCTTATGCCAGACCAGCTACAGCGACCAGACCGCTCAGACCGCTCAGAGAGACCGGTCTGACCGGCTGGTTTAGCCTAGTCGGCATTGCTGCCACTTTTGGACATCAACACATACCCCATATTTCTTGGTAAAGCTTGCGTACCAAGAAATAATTCTAAAGGCGATGAATCTCACCGACCATTTGTTTTAAGGGCGATATCTCAAAACACCAGCCATATTGCTTTTAAGCGTCCTGCCAAACACTTGGATGATACTTCTTCAAGTATCTTCCGTTCAGAGCTCTAGCTAGCTGAAATCCACTTAAAGTCTCCACCATATAGGAATTACCACGGAGCACACTTGTAATCTTGTATGGTCCTTCCCAACTCGGAGACCACTTTTCAAATTCATTGCTCTTGGCTCCTATAGGTAGAATTGTTTTTCAATCCAGATCTCCTACCTGGAACGCCTTGGCCTTAACCTTCTTGTTGTATGCTTTAGCCACTCGAATTTTATCTCTTTCAATTTTAACCAAAGCCTCCAATCGCTTGTCGGTCACTTCATCAATGTTATCCATCATCAAAGCATAATAGGTATCGAAATCAAGATCATTTTGCTTAGCCAACCTATATGCACCCAGATTCACCTCGCCGGGCAAAACGGCTTCTTGACCATAGACAAGCTAAAAAGGAGTAACTTTAGTTGCGCCATGTCTAGAAACATGATGAGCCCATAAAGTTTCAGAGAATACCTCGTGCCATTTCTTAGGATTGTCTTCTATCTTTTTCTTAATGAGCTTTATCAAGATCTTGTTGCTAGACTCAGCTTGACCATTGGCTTGGGCATAATAAAAAGATGAATTGAGTAATTTAATACCATAAGATTCCACAAACTCACGTACCTCTTTAGATATGAATGAAGTCCCCTGATCCGTAGTCAAAGTCTACGGAATACCAAATCTGTGTATAATATGCTCTCTGATAAACTCAATCACCTCTCGATGTGTCATATTTTAAGGGGAATTGCTTCAGTCCACTTGGTAAAATAATCAGTAGCCACAATCACAAAACAATATCCCTGAGATATTGATGAAGAAGGATGAATCTTACCAACAAAATCCAATCTTCATCCTCTAAACGGCCATGGCTTTATAATTGAATGCATCGATGAAACAGTTACCAACTGAACATCCCAAAATTTCTGACATCCTTCGCAACCTTTGTAGTAACGAAAACAATCAGCTATCATATTAGGCCAATAAAAGCAAGCTCGCTTAAGGAACCACTTCATCACACGAGCCGATTGATGCGTACCACAAACAACCTCTGCCATAGCTAATCTAGCCTGATCAGAATCTAAGCACTTTAGAAGTAATCCATCAACTATATGACGATACAACTCACCTTTTATCAAAGTGAACTTGATCGCCCACCGTCGGACTTTTCTATCAATTGAACACTTAGGATCCCGCAAATAATTAATCAGAGGTGCCCTCCAGTCATCCACTTCGTCTTTAGCGAATTTTGAACGATCCATAACCGAAGTGGGATTTTCTCTAGACAGACCGGTCAGACTGGTTGGCTGGGCAGTCAGACCGGTTGGGCCGGTCAGACCGGTGTCGGAGGCTGCTCGGACTGGTTCCTCCAGGACATAACACTCGGCCTCGCAAAGCGTCGGCTTTCTCTCATGAAAGTTCCTTTTCTGGATGTTATAGCCAGATGCTTGTTGTGCCAGAGCATTAGCCCTCGGATTCTCTTCCTTGGTACATGATAAATAGCGAATTCATCCATACAAAATATGATGTCTAGATATTTATCAAGATAAGCATTTAGAAACCCATCCAAACATTGGCATACCTTGGATACTTGTTGTACCACCAGTAGGGAGTCTCCATAAGCTTCAACATGTTTTACCCCCATTTCTTGTAAAATCTCCAACTGAATAACAAAGCTTCATATTCAGTTTGGTTATTAGTACACTTGTGATCCAATCGGATAAAAAACTCAAAAATAGTCCCGTTGGGTGAAATAAGCACCACACCAACACCGCAGCCACTTTTGCAAACCAAACCATTAAAGTGCAACTTCCAAGGGGTAAAAGTGGTATAACTGACATCCAAATCAAGTTGCTCATTAATTCTATGCTCAACAATAAAATCGGCTACAACTTGTCCTTTCATTGATTTCAACGGTTCACAAACCAGGTCATATTCAATGAGAGCATAAGCCCATTACCGATTCTACCGCTCAAAATAGGTTTTTGCAACATGTATTTAATTATGTCGGTTTGACAAGCTACTATGCAAGTATTAGATAATAAATAATGCCGCAACTTAGTACAAGCATGATATAATGATGAACATAATTTTTCGATAAAAGTGTACCTTCTCTCGGCATCTAATAGCCTTCTACTCACATAGGTAACAACATGATCCTTCCCTTCAGTTTCTTGAGGCAAAACAACCCCAATGAGGACACCCTCTTCAGCAGCTATATATAATTTAAAAGGAATACCATGCTTTGGAACCTGAAAAACAGGCGGTGAAGATAAATAATTCTTAATTTCCTCAAATGCTTCTTGCTATTTTGCCCCCTAGTAAAATCAGCTTCATTCTTCAACCGAAGTAAAGCAGTAAACGTGTTCACCTTCCCGAACAAATTGCAAATAAATCTCCTCAAATAATTCACCTTGCCCAAGAACTTCTGCAGCTCTTTTTCTAGGTCGGAGCTTGTAGTTTTATGATAGACTCAATCTTTTTAGGATCAATCTCAACACCTTTCTCATGCACTACAAAGCTCAAGAACTTCCCAGACGATACACCAAAAGCACATTTGAGCGGATTCATCTTTAGACCATACACGCATCTTTTCAAATGCAAGCCTCAAATCAGCCAAATGGGACTCAGGCCCAGCCGATTTCACCACAATGTCGTCGATATATACTTCCAGCACTACTCCAAGCAAATCATGATAAATTAAATTCATAGCCCTTTGATAAGTAGCACTAGCATTCTTCAAACCAAATGTCATAACGATTCACTCAAACAAACCGACAAACCCTGGACACACAAAGGCCGTTTTGGATATATTCTCTTCAGCCATAAAGATTTGATTGTATCCAGCGTTGCCATCAAGAAAACTAATCATCTTATGACCAGATGCAGCATTAATAAGTACATCAGATATAGGCATAGGATATTCATCTTTAGGCAAAGCTCTATTAAGATCTCTAAAATCAATGCATACTCGGAGCTTGCCCGTACCTTTCTTCTCAACAGGTACCAATCAGCATATAGACAAGGCCTAATAAACTTAACATCAAGCAACCGATTGATTTCTTCTTTCACTCGATCATAAATAATAGGATTAAAATGCCTAGCAGGTTGTTTATGAGGCCTAAAACCAGGTTTGATAGGCAGCTGATGCTCAACTAGCTCGCGGCTTAAACCAGACATCTCAGTATAATTCCATGCAAAACAGTCGACATACTCTTTGAACAACTTTACTAAATTGGTCTTAAAAGTAGGCTCAAGATTTTCATTTACAAATGTCGGCCTTGGTATAGTACCATCACCAATATCCACCTTCTCTAAACGATCAGCCGACGTAAATCCTTGTCATAATTTACTCATGTCATCAAGGTCCTCAATGGCCTCACACATATCATTCTTTTGTACCCGATAGTGTTCTAGCCTCTACTGCAGCCATTCTAGATTTACATCCATTACATTATGCACGATAGGCTAGCCGATCATCAATCGGCTTTAATACAACAACGACAAAACCGTCCTTTGTGCAACTCATGTACTCACAATCTGAAAGGTCTATGCTAGATAAGCACTTAACATTATCATGAGCACTCATGGTAGAACTATCGGCTACAGCAACACAAGCCGACGTATCACCACACAACCTCCACTTCATCACCGACCCATTGGATCAAGCATTGATGCAGCGTAGAAGGAACACATTGATTCGCATGAATCC
Organism: Setaria italica; assembly: GCF_000263155.2. Lineage (NCBI taxonomy): Eukaryota > Viridiplantae > Streptophyta > Magnoliopsida > Poales > Poaceae > Setaria > Setaria italica. The sequence continues at coordinate 2,654,434 of NC_028458.1, forward strand.
AATCACGACCCAAAATTAAACTGAAGTTACCTTGGGTCTCAGTGACGAAGAAAGCAGTAGTCAACATCTTGCTCCCAACGGTGAGCTCCATAGAGACAACACCTTTAGCTCCCATAGGCTCGCCTACTCCCACACCGCTGACAGTCATGTTGGTCTTGATCAGCTCCTCATCCGAACCTCCCAATTTCTTGAACAAAGAATAGGGCATTAAATTGACAATTGCCCCTCCATCGACCAACATCCGCGAAATTGGCTTCCCATTGATATGTCATCGCATGTATAGCGCTTTCAGATGATTTTGGCCTTAGGCTTCTGGAATACAGCATCTTTAAGCCCAAAGTCAAGGTGAGCCAAATCCTTCTCTGAGAGTACATAGCCATCCATCAACATATGAATCACATTTATATCCAAGGTCATACTCTCCAGTGAAGTATTGTAATCAATAAGTTGTTCATCATCCTCTGTCTCATGGACTGATGCCAACTCATTATCGCAAACCATAGGGATGGGAAGAACGAAATCGAGCGGCGTCTCTGACTCGACTAGTCTGACCGATTCCCCAACCGGTCTGACCAGTTTAGGCGCTAGCTCAGACGACTCGACTGGTCTGACCGGTTCCTCAACCGGTCTGACCGGTGGAGCTGGGGCGTCGGCCTTTGCTCTCCACTCCTTCTTCTGAGGTGCTGCGGGTCTGTATTTGTTGAACTCCTCATCCCTCTGTTTCTCTAGCTCCTGCTCCCTCCTCTCTTGCAGCCTTAGCCTCTGCAATTTCCTCCTTTGTGTGCGAGTCAACCTAGGAGGGCACCACCTTGGTAGGAAGTACTTGGAGCTTGACCCACTGCTGTTACCTTCATGATCATTGGCAACGGGTACTTTCTGAACAGGGGACACAACCAGATTGCTGATGCCAATCAGTCCTTCCGCATTAGTTTCGACAGGAATTTTCATAGACCCAATCTGGATAGTAGCTTCCTCTCTGTTCTTCCCTAAGTCTATTTCCATTTTTAGAATCTCCTCCTCCCTCTGTTTAGGACGATACACTTGCTTTGAAGGAAAGACTTGGTGCATCTGGACAGACCGGTCTGACCAGTCAGGGTGGACCGGTCGGGCCTGATGACCCTGGCCAGATGAACGGGGCGTCCATCGGCCTTCCACAGGGCGCAAGATTTTGTCCAAAGCCAACTTTCTAGAGCCTCCCCGTCCAGGATGGAAAGACGGCTGCTGCACGGATTGATAGGGCACCCACATCACCCCATTGTCATTCCACACCGGGCGTGGAGGGCTTGATGCCGGAGGATCCCAAGATGTGGAGGGGTACTTCCTTAATTTCATCTAGTCACCTCTCTATCTAATGACCGCTCTTGGTGGCGAACCTCGTCTCTCTTGATGAGTAGGCGACCTCATTCTCTTTTTTTACCGGCCGATCACTTGTAACGGCCTTCTCTTTGGTATACTTGTCTAGAAGCATATCAAAGGTAACTTTCTCCCTGGGGCTGCTCCCCTAATCTTTTGTTGTACTGAGCTTCCAGGTCCCAATCTCCGGGCGCTTGGGTTTTATCATTCGGGGGCGCATCTATGTCAGACCAGTCTGATCGGTCTCCTGCACCGGTCTGACCGGTCCAGCCTGATCAGCAGGCTCGAGTGGCTTTTGACCAGATGTCACGTGCGATGTTTGTCCCCCATGTCCAGAGGCTTTTACAGTGATTTTGAATGACTCTTTGCCATCTGGAGTTCTCTCGTACACCACTTCCCTTGTCAACTCCTTGCCTCTCAAATCGGGCTTCTCTTTCCCGGTCACCACGTTTTTACCCTTAGTAGCTTCGGCTTGATGTGGCCGAACCAACACCTTGTGTTGCTGAATATCCATGGTGTTAACAGGGAATGGAGTTTTATCCACTTGCATCTCATGAAACGTTAACCGGCCTTCATTTATAGCCGATTGAACCTGTCGACGAAACACATTGCAATCATTAGTAGCATGAGAAAAAGAATTATGAAACTTGCAATATGTTTTTCTTTTAAGCTCTTCAAGTGGAGACATAGTGTGAGATCTTTTCAGATGTCCAAGTTTAAGCAATTAATCAAAGATACGATCACACTTGGAAACATCGAAAGTAAATTTTACTTCTTCTTGCCGAATCTTTTGGGCCGGCTTAAGAAATGCACAAGAGTAAGACTTAGCTTTGGAAGGCCACACAAATTCAGTAATATAAACTTCATTGTCATCGTCGTTCGAACTATCGGAATCATATTCAATAGCATGCATATTAGAGCGACGAGACTTAAAGTTATCTTTTTCTTTAGCAATTCTAAACTCCATTGTCGAAGCCTTCATGAGTAATTGTGCGATAGTATGAAGCTCAAAACCTTCTAGTCAATCCCTAATGGAGGATTTCAAACCCTTAAGTGCGAGATCGGCTAAATTACTATCAGAAAGCGACAAATTAAAGCACCGGTTTTTAGTTTCTTTGAACCGTCTTATGTAATCAAAGAAAGATTCTTCCTTGCCTTGCCTAACTGATGTTAAATCCGTCAACTTCAATTGGAAGTTCCCAGTATAAAAATGATCATGAAACTTTTGCTCTAATTGTTCCCACGAATCAATAGAGCGGAGAGCTAAAAAAGAGTACCAAGTGAAAGCGGTTCCGGTTAATGACAACGAAAACAAGCAAACTCGCAAATCATTATAATAACCCGCTTCGCCTAGTTGAGCCAGATACTGACTAATGTGCTCCCAAGTAGTTCGGTTATCTTCGCCACTGAATTTAATAAAATCGGGCATGCGCCAACCGACAGGGTAGGGGACATAGTCAAAATCGGCTTGATACGGCTTTTGATACAGTTTTGAACTCCCAGTATCTATGCCGAATTTACTTTGCATCAAAGCCAACATCTCCTCCCTAAATCTTCTAATTTCGCGAAGGGAGTGTAACTCTAAGTGCTATGGGGCTGATGTATTCACGGTGCTCGCGTGGGGTGGGTTACCGTTCTAAATGCGATGCAAATCAGAAAACACGTCATTGGAAATCCCCTTAGATGCAACGGTGTTGTTGGGGATCGGAGGTGACGTGTACGCTATTGTGTTTATTGAGGGTAGGTTAATCCCAACCTCACCAACACGGTCAGAGGCAGCCGAGCTGGGCATAGCAGCAAGTGGTACAGGCGCTTCGGGGACAATGGTCAATTGGCCGGCCTGGAAGGCCCGACCGGTCTGACCGCCCCCCTGGACTGGTCTGACCGCTTCAACCGCATTCGGCTTTGGCGGTTGGACCCGGGGCGGCGTTTGTCCCGCGTAGAAGTTCAACGGCATTGCCATATGTAGGGTTTTTAGGAACAACCCCTGCATTTGCCGATGAAGCCATGGGTACAGCCCCACCCGAATCAACTTGCGAAGAATCATTTTTATTATACGAAACAGATTCACTTCCTACAAGTTGATCTAATCGTGCCATTAGTGTAGCAGTAATCCTATTCTGATCAGAAAGGTTCTTATGGAGTTCATCATTAAAGGTGGCTTGATCGAAGGGGAGGTTACTTACATTGCGTATTTCCTTGACCTGCTGTCCTTCATCTTGATCGCAGGCAACTCGAAGTCCTACATTCTCATCATCTTGCCCTTGCGATCTTTCTTGACGCCCATGAGATATTGCATCTTGACATATTCCTAGAGCGTCGCAAGATTCCATTGCTCCTTCTCGCCAAGATCCTCGACGGAGGCCGTGATGATGTTGTTCTTGTCGATGTCCGTATTAGATCCCATCTTACTAGGGTTTTCCTTAACGGTTATAGAAACCAGATCTTTTGTCCCCAGCGGAGTCGCCAAAATGTGTTGACGCTTTTTTCAGTCAACACACAAATGCACTAGCTCGCACGTACACCAAAAGATCACCTCGCCGAAGTCTCTGCACCTGGCCGGTCAAACCGATCCACGCAGGGACGTCGCGAAAACCTAGAAACACCACCTCGGGAGGGACCCCGTCGGAGGTGGTGAGCCTAGGGTTGTTCTGAGATCAGTCAGGTCACTCAGAACGCCCTCAAACGCCGTCGAGATGAAGGAGGAAAGCAAGGGGTTGGAAAAGCTAGGGTTTGAGATAAAAGGGTAAAAAGATTTGTTTGTCTTGGGTGTTAGCCCTCAATCGGCCAGGGCCCTCTATATTTATAGGGTGGGAGGCCTTTTCCCGCAAGGAAATCCCGTTTCAACTACAATTCGACCAGAACTCCTGATTTTGCCTCGGACTCAGGCTGACCGGTCTGACCGGTCGGGGCAACCGGTCAAACCCGTTGGCTTATGCCAGACTGGCTACAGCGACCAGACCGGTCAGATCGCTCAGAGAGACCGGTCTAACCGGCTGGTTCAGCCTGGTTAGCATTGCTGCCACTTTTGGGCATCAACAATGATCAATTCAATGTTTTATGATCAGAATTCAGAGATGATATACATAAAATTGGATAAACCTGACTTTGAAATTTGAAAGGAGGGATAATCATTACAATGAAGCATACATCTAAACCCTCATTCTTAACTCAGTGTGCTTTGAAAGTTAAAGGAATTTTGGTTAAATCTTTAGCATCGAATACTCTGAATTCTATTGAAAGTGGTAATCTGCTTCCAACAAATTAGTCAAGAGATTACACTCTGCTTAACCACAAAAAAGTCTATCATTAGTCAACGTAGGATTCTGGAAAACCGCAAAATGGAACAATAATGCCCCCGCTTAACATGCAAGCGGGGAATGCACATGCTTTATATTATAGAGATTTTCTTTTTCCTTTTTCTGTGTTGAGGGGAAAATATCTTATCACCTCTGTCACTATTCCAAACACCACATAGTTAACTTTTCCAAAGTTAGTTTTCTCTTTATTAGCACTGTAGTCAAGTATAATCCTGACAGGCAAAGAAAATCACTCTGATAAAGTTGCAATCAGCAGGCAATAACTACCATCAGTTGATTGCAGACAATAACTACCATCAGTTGTGAGATTCTTCTCAAAGGTCAGCATCCATGGAGGCCGTGTATTTGTCTGCACTTACCAGAAACACGACATTGTATTAAACTCCAAAGATTAGGCAACTAACCAAGTTGCACCATGCCATAAACAATAAATTGGTGTAATGAATGGACAGGCACTAGTACAACACAGTAGTGACACTCTGTTTGTTAAACCAAAGCATTCGGTTGGCCTAATGAGACACCCAAAACTTTCTGTGTGGAAAGGTCTCAGCGGTGCCTACATTAATTTGTGCAGGAAGGCTCTGCTTGAATTTTAAAGAGTAAAATGATCAAACTTCCCCTGGCCCAGGATCAAACCCTGGCCTGGCCACCATTATGAAAAAGGAAAAAAAAGAATTTGCTCTGGTGGAACCAATGATAGAAAGAGGGCAACAAAGAATGAAAAAAAATCACCACACGAGTCAGGACAAGGATTTAGTGATGAATTTAACTTTGATTCAGATGGTGCAACAGGAAAGCAAATTTGCAACCCAATTTCAAAACCAGAAACTTCATAAGTTCCATTCGAGAGTTTTTATGCTGTTGGCCATATATGAGGATTCTCCTCAATGATATCCATATAAAACACTTCAATGGACATCAGTGTTCACCTAGAAGACTGTTAATCCATGGCTTTCTTGGTTTAATATTGCTCACCTATTTTCAGAAGTCCATGACTTGCTTGGCAGTTTCAATAAATTCCTGTATAGAGGTAGTGATGACATTTGACAATCTTATGCTGAAAGGGAAAGGCCAACAGAAATACAAAAATTAGGAAATTCTGAACAGCACAAATGATGATATATAAAGTACTGTTCCTATCAGTGAAGAAAAAAAATGATGGCTGAGAGGTTCAATTTTTTGTTGCCGACTCAATATATGTAGTGCCTCATTTATTTTTCTTTATTTTTCAACATCCGAGCTGAAGTGGTCCATCAATTGGAAAAGCTGTTAAGTTTCCTTGTCCATTCCCAGTGTCAATACGGTCTCTATGAAAAGCACTAGAGCTGCACGCAACTTATTGGGTGGGCAAACACAAGATATGCTTAGAACCAGAAGAAAATGCTGGAAAAAATCCAAAATTGCACAAAGGAAGTAAAGAACAATATAATTGGAAGCTGTATAAACCAAAATCGACCATTCAGCATTCAGTGATTAAGTTGTATTATCTGAACTTCAGGAGACTCATCAGAATGATCAGACTTCTACAAAAGATAAGCATGTTCAGGTGCCCACGATAAGCACAAAAGAGGGAGTTACCAACAAACCTTGATGTTTACGTATGCACATGTCTTGATTCCTTAAAACTCCACTTCAAACTTTTCCACAGGTTCAAGGTTATATCTAGATGTACTTTATAATTTTGTTACTACCTCCGGTCACATATATTTGACGTTCAGACCAAAACAGCCTTTGTAAATTGAACTAGCGCATCTGGTCGAAACGTCAAATATATCCGACCGGAGGGAATATTCAGTAATAATTGTAACAGATGACAAACGGGAGAACAACAAGAAGCAACTCAACATTTGGCAAGTCAAAGTTAACGGTATCGGAGCTGAAAAATAACTCAAAGTTACACAAAAGTAAGTCACGTAGAATCTCTTTGACTAGTTGATTTATCTCAACTTCAGGATACACACCAGGATGATCAGAGCCCTACAAAAGATAGGCACAATCAGGTCATCAGGTGCCCACAGATAGGCACAAAAAGGAAGTTATCAGTGTTACATGCTTAATGCCCACGTATTCACATGTTTTAATTCCTTAAAACTCCTAACTTTTCCACAGAATCAATATTATATTGAGATGTACTCTAAAGTTTTGTCATTCAGCAAGAATTGTGAGTGCTCAAGACAATACAAAAGGAGAAACAACAGACAACTCAAATTTGTTGGACATTACTATCATTGACAAATAAACTGTACTGGAGCTTTGATATGCTTTACATCATGGCAACATTCTCTTCTTTGAGCATTGCCACATTTGAACTATTTGATCATCAGAATTATCCTCACTTAAGGCACAAGAAGGGAGAGAACAAAGTGCCAAAGTCACTGGGATATCACATAATCTTGCCAACCATTCAAACAAAGTGTTTATAAAAGATGGCAAAACAAAATCAAATGAAAGAACATATATTGGAGAGCCTCCATAGCATTCTGATGAACAGACACTTAACAAAACATCTTTTGTTAGCACTAAAGAAAAGGAGGCAGGTGCAGAAGCAAATTGTGATCCTGCAAAAAAAACTATTCAAGCTTCCATGCATGCAGGATCAGCGAGAAACCAAGACCTTGCAACTGGGACTCCCTAAAAATCTGCGAGTACGACCATGGCAGTGACTTCTCAGGTGCCTGGCATGTCTGAAACATGAACACTGCATTGCTCGCTGTTGATCCAAAGAGCCAGCTGTGGACATCCCAGAACACTTCCACAGGCAAGCCATCAATGAGGATTGTCTGATTTCCCCTAAACTTCCACGCCAGGTGCTTCACCTGCATCACGGGTTTCTTATCAACCCTTATTTCGAGACATGGATCCTTTAGACCGATGGTATCACACTCGATGACAATGTCATGGAACTGGCCATTGTCACAGAATTGCGCCTTAGCAGAGTAGATCTTCTTGCCATATATGTGCTCCCTTCTTGCCACGAACGCGGCATTCAGCATCGACCGATTGGCTCCAGTCTTCCTGTAAGCATCCTTCTTCATGTCACCAAGCAAGAGCACGAGCTCAAGGTCGAACACGACTGCAACATAGAACCCCTCCACTGGTTCTGGTCCGGCACCAAACTTGGCGCTCGACAGGTCCCAGAAGATCTCGATCTTGCCGTCCTCGACGTCGAGGCACTTGGACCCCTTCTTCTTGGAGAAGAGCCACGGCTTGATGTCCGCCTTGCACAGGCAGTGTCCCGACAGGTCGTCGACGCCGATGCTGAGACCTTGCCCCATGAGGCTCTTGCTCCACGTGACCGAGATCACGCAGGGCCGGCCCGAGAACTGCGTCTGGTAGAGGCAGGTCACCAGGTTCTGCGCCGCGCCCTTGCCGGCGCTGGACGACGACGACGACGCGTCCGCGATCTGGACGCCGCTCTCGCCGAAGCAGGACGGGAAGTCCCTCATGGCTCGCTTCCTTGGGCCTTTCGGCGAACACCTGGCGAGCAGGAGCCCGCTTGGATCACAGCGCAGAGCTCCGCTCCTTTGCTCTTCTCACCGCAGCAATCCACACCACCCGGCGAGCCCGCCTCACAATGCCGGCGAAGAGATGACCAACTGCGCCAGATCGGTCACGCAGATACGGAGGTCGTCGTCGAAGATTGCTCGATCCGGCAATGCCGCCACCGCCGGCCGCAAGATCCCACCCTTTACTACAAAAGGCAGCACCGACAACCGCCCAGAAAGCAAGGGGCAGCAGAACGATTGGTTGCAGCGCAAGATTTCCTCACGACGCCGCCCCTTTCCACCGCAACCCAGCCCCGCGATGCGGCAACCGGCCACAGTCGCCGCGAAACCGCAGCGACGGAGCGATCTTCCGCCTAGATTTCTTCAGAAGATGGCTCGAGCTTCCGCCTTTATACCACAGCAGTGGCACCAAGAACGGAACGCGAAACGGAAGCTTTTCCCCAGACGAGGCGAACGCTTCAGCTTCAAGCCAGAAGAACCGAGCAACCACCAGAAGATGAAGAGGAAGAGGAGGATGTGTGCACATCCATGGAGAGGGGATTGAGAGGAGCAAGTGGGGAGAACACTAGCAACCACTCCAACCAGTGTACAGACTAGAGATGAGGGAAGCAAGCAGCCGCAGCAGCAAGGAACTCGCAAGAAGTAGTGGGAGGGGAGGGGTGGAGGTGGTTTGGGAGGAAGGAGACAAAAGGTTAGTGAAAGGAGGGATACAGTACAGCCATACAAAGATACAGCACACACTGGCAGCCAACTCACTCACTCCATGGGGGAGGAGGAAGAGCTGCAGCCGCTGGCTCCTCCTCTCTTTCCGTGACCGCTGCCATTGCCCAGTGACACTGTTACCACTAGGCGGCACTAGCTACCAGTACCTTTTAATGCTAGGAGAGGGACTGGCTAGTGTGATCTTGTACTGCAGATCGAAGATGGTCAGACAATCAGGAAAAGAAATCAGGGCCTGTTTTCTTCCACCCATCTAAAATTTAGATGCTAAAATTTAGCAACTTTGAGCTGCTAAATTGGAAAACAGTCTTGCTAAACTTGCTAAAGTTGAGTTGCTAAAGTTTAGATCTTTAGCAAGTTTTGGGTTGCTAAAACTTGCTAAAAGGTGGGCTGGACACCTTCTACCCCTCATTATTGTCTGGCAGTCCCGCACTCCCGCACGCATACCCCTCCCGCACTCTGCATCCACCCGCACTCCCGCACGCCCGCCTCCTCTTCTCTTCGCATCCGCCCCCTTCCTGCCCCGCATCGAGCGCCGCCGCCGCAACCGCATCCACCCCCGCCGCCGCCACGCATCCGGCGCCTCCGCCACGCATCGACCGCCGCCGGCTCCTGGGGTCGAGCCCCACCGC